>NC_143579.1:134401364-134695828 GCF_048544385.1 Mastigoproctus giganteus
GGGTTGAGCAAGTTGAATGCTGATGGGATTCTTCCTCTTGCTCAGATTAAGAACCTGAGAGGATATAGATTCAAATTGAGGAAAGACAGTTGTGGAATGGATGTGCGGAAGTTTGCCTTTAGCCAGCGGGTGGTTGATTGGTGGAAGACTTCCATCTTTTGTTGTGGAAGTTGATAACCTAAAATAAATTTAAGGCTGAGCTGGACAGGCATTTGGAACGAATAAAGGGTTTTTTTTTGCTGATGCTGCATAAGCTTGCTTTCTTGCATCGTATGCTAATGCTAATATATATAATATTGTATATCTAATATTAAAAAAATATGTTATGATAGTTATTATAATAATCATAATAATGAAATAAATTATTTCATTATTATAATTATAATCATTATTTCATTATAAATTATTGTGATAATGAAATAAATATATAAATAAAAAAAATAATAATAATAAGTTAAAGTCACTTAAACCCAAATCACGTGACACCCTGGAACATTGTTGGCACAACCTACAGTGCCGTAGCATCCCGGTTGAAAACCACTGCTCTAAAGTATCAGATTGGTGAAATTTATGATGCATTGCTTGAAATAAGTGAAAATAAATCCAAAGATGCTGCCACATGTGTCCAGGCAAAAGCCAACCGTAGGTAAAATAAAAGCACTCAAATTTCTTAGTTCGGCATTAATTCAGTACAACATCTTGTTAAGAATTAAAATTGTCAGCAAAATGCTTCAAGATTCTAAACTTAGTATTAATACTGCTTTAGAATCACTTGAAAATTTGAAAAGATATTTTTACAAAATAAGAAGTGATGCTGCATTACAACAATTTATTTCTAAAGCAAAATAATCTGAAGTTGTGAATGGTGACCAGCTTTTTAATACAGAATGTAAAATCAGATAAAGGAAAAAACATTTCAGTACAACATGAAGATAAATCCACGACTGATCCTCATACTAATTTTAAATGGAATTTCTCATTTTGTAATTTTGAATATGACATTATCTTAAAGAAAGGTTTCATGTGCTAAAAGAAAACTGATACTTCTAAAATGTTTAATTCAATCAGCCACTTAATAAACATACCACAGGAAGAATTAATACACAATGACAAAGATTTACATATTAAATTTTAACTGATGATTAGTTTGAAGAATTACTGACAATTCAGAATTAATCTATGAAATTAAAATTCTGTGACTTATGAAAAATGGGATAGCATTAGCATTAGCATTAGCATTAGTAGAGGCATACGATGCAAGAAAGCAAGCTTATTCAGCATCAGCCAAAAAAAAAAAAAAAAAAAAAAAAAACCCACTCCCATTTCACCCCTCCGTTCGTTCGAAATACCTGTCCAGTTGAGCTTTAAATTTGTTTAGGCTATCAACTTCAACAACAAGTGATGGAAGTCGGTTCCACCAACCAACCACCCCGCTGGCCAAAGGCAAATTTCCGCACATCTATCCGACATCCGTCCTTCCTCAATTTGAATTTATGCCCTCTGAGGTGATTATTCTGAGAAAGATGAAGAATCCCATTTGCATTGAGCATGCTCAAACCATTCAAGGCCTTATACACCTCTATCAGATCACCTCGCCGGTGCCTAGTCTCCAGACTCTGTAATTTGCAAAACTTAAGCCTTTCTTCGTAAGAGCAACCCTTTGTTCCATTTACTAATCTTGTTGCCCTTCTCTGTACCCGTTCCAGCAGCTCTACATCCTTCTTGAAATGAGGCCTCCAGACCTGTATACAGTACTCAAGATGTGGCCTAACCATTGCCTTATACAAGGGAATAATCACCTCCTTATCCCTGCTAGAAAAATTCCTGTATATCATTGACAAGACACCATGAGCTACTCTTGCAGCTCGTCTGCACTGCTCAGAGAACTTCATATCTCCCTGCACAATTACCCCCAGGTCCTTTTCATTCTCCACCACTGTCAGTGCAGTACCGCAGAGTTGATACGTTGCTCTGGGGTTACTGTTTCCCATATGTAGTACTTTACATTTGTCAATGTTAAACTTCATTTGCCACCTCTCAGCCCATCTGTTCAACCTTTCCAGATCCTGTTGCAGCAGCATAGCGTCAGTAGTGTCCTTAACGACCCTGCCAACCTTTGTATCATCTGCAAACTTGGACATTAAACTTGATATCCCATCATCAATATCATTCATAAACACCGAACATAGTGACCAAGTGACATAGTGACACCATAAACATAGTGACCAAGATGTTTTAAAATATATTGTGAAAACAATTTGACATCAACATTTTCAAACATGTGTATTGCTCTTTGTATAATGTTTGACTTTACCAGTTAGCTTTGCCACCAAGGAAAGAACATTTTATAAATTAGAACTAATAAAAAATGATTTAAGATCAATAAGTAACAAACATCTAAGTAATCATTTATCAATTTGGTAATCATTTCAATTGAGCATGAGTTGTTCAGTCAACTGGATACACAAAAATTAATAAAAAATAAAAAAGTACATTTTATGTGAACCTAATAATGCAGAATGGACTGATTCTGCATTATTAGACATTTCTATGCTCTATATTTATAAGATATTTTGTTATATTTCAATATTTAATTTTACTTTTGTGTTTTACATTGTATTTGACTATTTTGGGTACATCTCTGTGTAATACTAAATCTTGTAATTGAAACAAACAAATTATTTATTCAAAAATATTATTTATATTATTTATTCTTTCATATACAGTAGATCCCGGATAAGAAGTTTTTCAAGGGACTGAAGGTTTAGAACTTCTTAAGCAGGAAAACTTCTTAGAAGGGAAAATGATCTAAGGGTATGAAATGTTAACTACACAAATAAAATTGAAAAGAAACATATACATAAGTTAAAGATGATTTTTAAGTACTATTTCAGAATTTATAAAAATTTTACTCTGCCTATGGGAAACATTTTTAAACTGGGGATTTATAATTGCTTAACATTCTGTTCATTAAACTCATTACCAAGTTGGAAGAATGAGCTCCTTTGGAGTTTCAATATACCTTAAAAGGTCACAATTACAGTAAGACAGAGCAATAATCTACTAACTAATTCAGAACTGTTCAGAGCCATCAGAATTTAACGCTATCTATGTATCCAATTATGGATATCAATGAAAACAATTGAAATACGCCACTTCCATTATATCAAAATGTTTCTACTAAAAATGTTTTAGTGCTGAAAGCCTCAGACTATGGAAAATTCACTAATTGAACAAGTTAGTGCCAAACATCAGTTTAATTCATAGTAAACCACCGAAGTAGGTTAAATGGAATCATTTTTGTTATATCTCATATTGTGAATGCCTTCACAACGAGTTTCCCTGATATCAAACTACCTCGAATAAGCAATGCATTGACATTGGCTTCTCGAATAGGCAACACTTCGCCAATGGATTCTTAGCAGATAGCATCACCCCCAAAACCCCTAGGTTGTGGTATCCACTGAGAATAAGCAAAATTTGTCTTCTCTATTGGCAAAGCATTGCTTATTTGAGGTAGTGCAACTCGTTCGGAAGGCATTCACAATATGAGATGCACATATGTCAAAAACAATGCCATTTCACCTACTTCAGTGGTTTACTACGAACTAAAATGGGCTAAGATTTAGTTTAGGGTGCACCCTATCTAGACTCGCCGACATGGCAGCGATTGACGGGTGGAGACCACGCCTACTTCAATTTTTTCCCCTGTTCTCCTTGCCGAACTAATCCTTTAGCCAGCAGGTGAATCTGTTATGTGACAGTGGAGAGTGCAATCAGATTCGCCAAAAACCGTCACTACTGAATCCTGAATATTACCAGAAAAATCAGTGTACCGATGCCAGCCAACTGCTAGGAGACTTACTGGCCAAAAAGGATCCGCAAGCACCGGGCTGGCTGAATGCCAAATATTAGCAGGAAAGTTGGACCGACCAAAAAGATTGCAGCTGCATTAATTAATTCATTCAATTGAATGAATTTAGGCTATTATGAATTTATTAACTGAATTCATTCAATATTAATTAAAGGAATTTGTATATTAGAAATAAAAATTAGCATTAGCATTAGTAGAGGCATTTGATGCAAGAAAGCAAGCTTATGCAGCATCAGCCAAAAAAATTAAATTAAAATAAATAAATAAAAAATAACCACTTCCACTTCACCCCTCTGTTCGTTCGAAATACCTGTCCAGCCAAGCCTTAAACTTATTTAGGCTATCAACTTCCACGACAAGGGATGGAAGTCTGTTCCACCTACCAACCCCAAATTGGAGCAGTGTGACATTGGAGGCAAATTGCTGCTATGGATAAAGGGGTGGTTGAGGGGGAGAAGACAGAGAGTGGTAATCAATGGACACTGCTCATCGTGGACTAATGTTATTAGAGGAGTCCCTCAGGGCTCAGTGTTGGGTCCATTATTGTTTTCTGTATTTATAAATGATATTGATGATGGTATATCAAGCTTAATGTCCAGGTTTGCAGATGATACAAAGGTTGGCAGGGTTGTCAAGGACACTACTGACACTATGCTGCTGCAACAGGATCTGGAAAGGTTGAGCAGATGGGCTGAGAGGTGGCAAATGAAGTTTAACATTGACAAATGTAAAGTACTACACATGGAAAACAGCAACCCCAGAGCAACGTATCAACTCTGTGGTACTACACTGACAGTGGTAGAGAATGAAAGGGACTTGGGGGTGGTTGTGCAGGCAGATATGAAGTTCTCTGTGCAGTGCAGACAGGCTGCAAGAGTAGCTCATGGAGTATTGTCAATGATATACAGGAATTTTTCCAGCAGGGATAAGGAGGTGATTATTCCATTGTATAAGGCAATGGTCAGGCCACACCTAGGGTACTGTATACAGGTCTGGAGGCCTCATTTCAAGAAGGATGTAGAGCTGCTGGAATGAGTACAGAGAAGGGAAACAAGATTAGTGAATGGAACAAAGGGGTGCTCTTACGAAGAAAGGCTTAAGTTTTGCAAATTACAGTGTCTGGAGACTAGGCACCAGCGAGGTGATCTGATAGAGGTGTATAAAGCCTTGAATGGTTTAAGCATGCTCAATGCTGATGGGATTCTTCCTCTAGCTCAGAAAAATCACCTGAGAGTGCATAAATTCAAATTGAGGAAAGACAGATGTAGGATAGACGAGCGGAAATTTGCCTTTAGCCAGCGGGTGGTTGGTTGGTGGAACAGACTTCCATCCCTTGTGGTGGAGGTTGATAGCCTAAATAAGTTGAAGGCTCAGCTGGACAGGTATTTTGAACGAACAGAGGGGTGAAGTGGAAGTGGGTTTTTTTTTTTTTTTTGGCTGATGCTGCATAAGCTTGCTTTCTTGAATCAAATGCCTCTACTAATGCTAATGCTAACCACCCGCTGGCTAAAGGCAAATTTCCGCACATCTATCCTACATCTGTCTTTCCTCAATTTGAATTTATGCCGTCTCAGGTGATTATTCTGAGCAAGAGGAAGAATCCCATCAGCATTGCGCATGCTCAAACCATTCAAGGCTTTGTACACCTTTATCAGATCACCTCGCTGCTGCCTAGTCTCCAGACACTGTAATTCGCAAAACTTAAGCCTTTCTTCGTAAGAGCAACCCTTTGTTCCATTCACTAATCTTGTTGCCCTTCTCTGTACTCGTTCCAGCAGCTCTACATCCTTCTTGAAATGAGGTCTCCAGGCCTGTATACAGTACTCTAGGTGTGGCCTGACCATTGCCTTATACAACGGAATAATCACCTCCTTATCCCTGCTAGAAAAATTCCTATATATCATTGACAATACACCATGAGCTACTCTTGCAGCCCGTCTGCACTGCACAGAGAACTTCATATCTGCCTGCACAACCACCCCCAGGTCCCTTTCATTCTCTACCACTGTCAGTGTAGTACCACACAGTTGATACGTTGCTCTGGGGTTGCTATTTCCCATATGTAGTACTTTACATTTGTCAATGTTAAACTTCATTTGCCACCTCTCGGCCCATCTGCTCAACCTTTCCAGATCCTGTTGCAGCAGCATAGTGTCAGTAGTGTCCTTGACAACCCGGCCAACCTTCGTATCGTCTGCAAACTTGGACATTAAGCTTGATATACCATCATCAATATCATTTATAAATACAGAAAACAATAAAGGACCCAATACTGAACCCTGAGGGACTCCACTAATAGTGTCCATTGATTCCATTGTGGTAGAGAATGAAAGGGACTTGGGGGTGGTTGTGCAGGCAGATATGAAGTTCTCTGAGCAGTGCAGACGGGCTGCAAGAGTAGCTCATGGAGTATTGTCAATGATATACAGGAATTTTTCCAGCAGGGATAAGGAGGTGATTATTCCATTGTATAAGGCGATGGTCAGGCCACACCTAGAGTACTGTATACAGGTCTGGAGACCTCATTTCAAGAAGGATGTAGAGCTGCTGGAACGAGTACACAGAAGGGCAACAAGATTAGTGAATGGAACAAAGGGGTGCTCTTACGAAGAAAGGCTTAAGTTTTGCAAATTACAGTGTCTGGAGACTAGGCACCAGCGAGGTGATCTGATAGAGGTGTATAAAGCCTTGAATGGTTTAAGCATGCTCAATGCTGATGGGATTCTTCCTCTAGCTCAGAAAAATCACCTGAGAGGGCAAAATTCAAATTGAGGAAAGACAGATGTAGGATAGACGTGCGGAAATTTGCCTTTAGCCAGCGGGTGGTTGGTTGGTGGAACAGACTTCCATCCCTTGTGGTGGAGGTTGATAGCCTAAATAAGTTTCAGGCTCAGCTGGACAGATATTTTGAACGAACAGAGGGGTGAAGTGGAAGTGGGTTTTTTTGGCTGATGCTGCATAAGCTTGCTTTCTTGCATCAAATGCCTCTACTAATGCTAATTCAACTGGAAATTCCCACTCTCTGTCTTCTCCCCCTCATCCACCCCTTTATCCATAGCAGCAATTTGCCTCCAATGCCACACTGCTCCAATTTGTGCAGCAGTCTTCCATGTGCAACAGTATCAAAAGCCTTTCTAAGATCCAAGTATATAATATCAAAGTTATTCCCTGCATCCAGTTCTTTTGTGACTGCATCATAGTATCCAATCAAATTGGTCAGGCAAGACTTCCCCTTAACAAAACCATGCTGTGTCTGAGCTATAACTGAAGTCTTGTCTAGATGATCCTGCAGTGCTTCTTTAACCAGTGCCTCCATTAATTTTCCGGGAACAGAAGTTAAACTCACAGGTCTATAATTACTTGTGTCAGCCTTTGATCCTCCTTTGTGAATTGGGGTCACATTTGCACATCTCCAGTCCATGGGTACCTCCCCTGAGTCCAAGGAAGCTCTCATAATTATGGCTAAGGGTTTGCTTACTTCCATTGCTGCCTCCTTTAATATAACTGGATAGATTCCATCCACCCCAGGTGCCTTTCTTGTGTTTATCTTCAACAATTTCTCCTCCACTTTACTCTCAGTTATTACAAGATTCTCTAGCTTACTGCCAGAGTTGAATACATCTCTGGCAGTAAGCTACATTCCCCTCGCCTCATGTGTGAATGACGATGCAAAATATTCATTTAGTTTGTTAGCTACCTGAGCAGGATCATCAACAGTTTATGCATCGATATCAAGTGGACCAATCTTATTCATCCCCTTCCTTCTAGAGTTTACATAAGTAAAGAACTCTTTGCTGTTTTTCTTCGCATCCTTTGCCAAGGATTTCTCGTAATCTGCCTTCGCCTGCCTAACCTCCTTTGTAACTTGGTTACAGATCAACTTGTATCTATCATAGGCTTCTGTGTCACGTGTTAATTTGTATGTATCCCATGCATTTTTCTTCTCTGCCATATGCCTCATTAGTTCATCTGACATCCATTTAGGCCTAAACCTTGAACAATATTTCTTAGTTGGTATATAAAGCCTAGTAGCTTCCAAGATAAGTTCTTTGAATGCTTCCCATTTTGAATTTGCTGTTGGTAACATCATCAGTTGATCCCACTGCATAGAATTTAAATACTGTTTCAGTCCACCGTAGTCGCCTTTACAAAAGCAATACCCCTTCCCTTTACCCCTAATGGTAGTTACCTCTTTGAGTAAATCCCACTTCAGAACACTGTGATCACTGCCACCTAGTGGTTCATTTATCTGCAGATTCTAAATGCATGAAGAATCGCTACTGATAATAATCAAATCAAGAGTATTACTCCCTCTAGTTGCCTCCCGAACATGCTGATGTAGAAAACAATCATCCAATAAATGCACAAAAGCCTTGCTAGTGTGTGAGTGACCAGCCCCCAAATTCCAGTCAATATCTGGAAAATTAAATCCCCCATAATAAGACTCTCTGATTTACTGGCCCACTCTATTTCTCTGTACAGTCTCTTATTATACTCATCAGAGTCATTAGGCCTATAGCACACTCCTACTCTCAATTTTGATCTCCCAATGCTTATGTGACACCAAACTGACTCGACACTGCACTGTCCAGCGATGTCGACTGGCTTCACTTCCTTGGATTTTATGTGTTTCTTAACTAATAGCATAACCCCTCCTCCCTTCCTCTCCTGTCTATCCTTTCTGTAGACATTGTACTCCCCAAATTCCAGTTCTGCATTCCTTATATCTGTGTGACACCACGTCTCTGAAATCCCAACATCTGCCTTTGCTGTTTTGAGCAATACCTCAAATTCATCAAATTTATTTACTAGACTCCTAGCATTGGTGTACACGCAAGTATACATGTACCTGCTCTTCCTCTTAGACACCCTAACACACAACCCATGTGTTTACTTGTACCCCAATGATTCCCAGCAGTCTCTGAAATATCCTGCATCTTATTTTCCAGGCTGCTGCTCATTCCAATAGAAGCAGTGCTAGAATCACTTTCTCCTCTGCCAGTTGCTACTGTTAATCTATTAGTCCTTCTATCCCCCCAATCTAGCAGTTTTCCGACCCTCCTAACACTGCCTCGATAGCATCAGCAAACATTCTTGCACCCTTTCTATTTAAGTGTATCCCATCCCTATAGAAGCAGTCTCTCCTGTTAACAAGTACAGACCAGGCTGAAAAAAATTCTACCCTTTGAGTCCTGCACAATCTTTCCAGGGCCAAATTGCAAAAGGTGTTATTTTTATTTATTTATTTTGTACGAAAGTGATGTTTCTACTCTTAAGTTCACTGATTGGCTAATTAGGATTGCGTAATCTCCTTCATTTTGTGTATTAAAGTGTTCGGTTATTATCATGCTAAGCTACGACTGATGAGGTGAGTTTTCTTTGTTTTCTAGTAGTTTTTTGACAATTTCATTGTTTTCCCTGTTATTGCTTCAGTTATTACTGACTTTTAAAAAAATAAGCATTTTTGTGCATTAACAAAGAGCAATTTCATTGTTAATGCAGGTAGAATTTGTTATATTTGATCCCAAAAGCGGGGTTTTAGGAGGCGGCAGCCCCTACCAAAAAATTTATAAAAATAAGCATTTTTGCAGACATTCTGTGAATTAACAAACAGCCATTTCATTGTTAATGCATGTGGAATTCATTATATTCGATCCCAAAAGCAAGGGTTTAGGGGGCAGCAGCCCCCACCAAAAATTTTTGTAGTCAATTGGTACATTAACAGACAGCAATTTAATTGTTAATGCACGTACAATTGTCTAGTAATGTACGGGCGAGAAGAATCGCAGTTTGTAAAATTGATATTTCTTGTTTTAAAAAAAAAAATTTCCTGTTTTGCTGTTTCTTTTTCTTCATTTTAGCTCCAACGTATTGGGATGTCACATTACAGTTTGCCATCCCCGAATAATGTGCATTTTTGTTTCTTGATTGATTTAAAAAAAAAAAAAAAAAAAAATCGCCTTTTTTTTCTTCATTTTCAGCTCTGATGTCACGTGACATCCGCCACATGCAGTCGAGAAGAAGGGGGAATGCAGTGAGTAGGTGGAGTCACAACATGTTAATCACTGCTTTCCCCCTCTTCTCCTGTCCGCCATTTTGAACGGTGCACCCTAAACTAAATCTTTACCCTAAAATGATGCATTGTACTAACTTGTTTGATTACCAAATACTTATATCGTTTAATATTTTTTAATAATAAAAATAAATAATTTCTGTATTTTAAAAAAAAGGAATTATAATAATACACTGTGTATTCTTTATCACAAACTTTTTATGCAGGAAAACTTTTTATCCAGGGAAACTTGTGCAGGAAAATAATACATTGCAACAAACAGAGGTGAAACTGGGCCTTAAGAAACCAAATCTATGATGCTTGGGACTAACTTGTTTGATTAACAAATGTTTATATTGTTTAATATTTTTTTTAAAATAAAAAATAATAAAAATAAATAATTTCAATTTCTATATTCAAAAAACTTACTAAGTGGGAAAACGTCATTATAATAATACACTGTGTATTTTTTAATCATGAACTTTTTATGCAAAACTTTTTACCTGGGAAACTTCTTGCATGGGAAAATAATACATTACCACTGAGAGATGTAAAATATTAAGAGAAGTTTACCTCAATACAGAACGTAGAACACTTCCATATGATACTCTCCAGAAATTAAAACCGAAAAATTGAAAAACTTACATTAGAGTAAAAATTGTTTAAAAATCATTAGAAATAAATTTAACACAATTAAAAATGAATTTAATGCAATTAAAAATAAGAAAATTAATTAAAAGAATTTAACGAAAAAAATTGCATAACGATTTTGCTTCCTGAAGCTGACAACGCTTTTCGACCGTATATTGTGATCACAGGAATGAAAATTACCGAATAGGGGTGAGTATGAAACTTAAATAGGGATTATTTGTCTTTGTGCATGCTCATAAAAGCCCACGAATCGGAAATGAGATACGGCCGACGAACATTAACAGAATTTTCGTGAAATTTAATTTCTACAGTTTCTGCAATTAACAGTCGAGTATAATTACGTTGGACACTAAGTATTTTGGCCTCGTTAAATAAAAAATGTTTTTCATTAACAGCATGAAAGGTTAATTCTGATGCTGCTGAACAAGAAGCATGAACTGAGGCCGCATGTTGATTAACACGAATATTCAAAGGAAAACATGTCGAACCCTGATAAAACAAGTCACGATCACCACAAGAAACTGGTGAAACTGGGAATTAAGAAACCAAACCTAGTACAGGGGAAAACTTCTTATGAGGGAATTTCTTATCCAGATTCTATTATATATCATAATTTATTGTGTACTCATCCTTTTGAAACCTAATTTATTTTTGATTTAATTATTATTATGTAGGCACACAATAATTCAATATGATTACATTAAATTGTTTATCCCCCATTTCAACTGCTACATAAAAATTTATAAAATTAAATCTACTAATCAGATATCTAAGTTTTGTTAACATTTGAATTTGAATTAATCTAAACTTAATTATTTTGACAGTTATCAAATGCAAACTTTACACAATATCCACAATGATGCACATTGTGATTGAGTAATAACTGTAAATAAACTGTAAATAATATTTTATTAATAACATTTATTGTGAGGGGCAGCTATTTTTCTATTACACAAGGGGGGGCCACTACCCTAAGAGCACTTCTGATTCAGGTATCTTTAAAAATGGATGTATTTCCAGGAAGATGGAATTTGGCTGACACTTGCTCAACTCCTCACCCGGTAGCTAGAGGCATCAAAGATCGACAACATAATTTCATGCCCACAGCCCAATGAGAGATTCCCTACTGGTCCAAGCCAACATATCCACTCCTCACTCAACAGGCTTGACTGTCTTCAGCAGAATGTTTCCCAGCATATTTAATACACTCAACATATTTAATACACTGAGGATTGATGCTGAAAGGCTTTGGGAAGAGGCTGCATACCAAAGACAAGTTTTTGGGGACTCTTCTTGTCTTGTCGTCAAACTGTGAATGGATACCCCCAAATTGATGTTCACTGTTTAGTGCTTCTATGCATGCAATACAACAGGTTTTGGGTGTCTGTAGGATACTTCGAGCTTTTGGCAAAACTAAACTCTAGGAATTAGAGAAAGCAGGTCTCACTTAAGTCTAGCAGTGTTCATATCAACAGAGACTATTGTATAATATTGAGTCTTGTATGAGTGGTAGACAAAAAAAACTGCATCACCTTAAAATAAAGTAACATTTGTAGTGAAATGTATTGCTATTGTTAGATTACAGTCATTTTGTTTGTCACGAAGTAAAGGTACTGCGCAAGATAACGCTTCTACTGCATCAGACAGTAATTGTGAGGTATTGCATCAGCCGTTTCTATAAATACGGAGTTGTAAGGGTATACATGCTCATTAGTATCCTGTTTTGCGGAGGTGTAAGTATGGCTCCATATGCTCAATTGACAGCAAAAAAAAAAGTGTAGCTGTTGCTTTGTCCCAGGAAGGGTTTGGTTTGGGTTTTATTTGCGCATCAGCAACTAAGGCTATAATGTGACAAATCCAGGTCCCCAGGAAGGGCTTTCTACGCATGCTATGGCTGATAAAATAGGCTGCCACCAGTCAACAGTATCCCAGGTGCTGAAATTTAAGTCTGAAACTGGTGATGTAAAGAGAAGACCTGGATCAGGCCGTAAGAGAGTGACTACGCCTTCCCAAGATTTGAAACAGTTATGCCTGCGTAATCACCATGCCAGTGCTCCTGATCTTAAACTGGACTTTGAGATGGCCTCTGGTGTTGAAACAAGTGCACGAATTATCCAAAGACAGCTTTCGGAATGTGGTCTGCATGCCTATCAGCCCAAGAAAAAGTTTTGTTGACCCAACAAATGAGGAAGAAATGACTTGCTTGGGCTAAAACGCATGTCTCATGGACAAAAGATCAATGGGACATCGTCATCTTTTCTGACGAATTGAAATTCAACCTGCATGGCTCAGGTGGGAAGCGATATGTCAGACGACAAAAATCAGAGGCATACAATCCTGACTGCATAACACTGACTATAAAGTTGCCCGCCAGTCAGATGGTCTGGGGATGCATAACAAGCAAAGGAGTAGGGCAGAGATTAAATTTATTAACAGAATGGTGAATGCAGAAACCTACACTGCTATTTTGGCAGAGTGCCTGAAACCTGTTATTAGGCATCATCACAGAGATGTCCAAAACTGCATTTTTCAACAGGACTCAGCACCCTGCCACACAGCAAAATTGGTAAGTTTTATACTAGTTAGATTTAATGATGAGTTTGTCTTCTTGTCTCACAAGGCTTAAAACATAGTTACACAAATGTTTTCCCTCATTTTTCTCCCTTAAGGTGCAGTCATACCTCAGAAATGCTGGCATTACAGTGTTGGACTGGCCTGGAACAGTCCAGATTTGAACCCTATTGAAAATTGCTGGTATGTAATGCATCTAAAATTGCTCAGAAGAAGCCAACAAGTAAGATTTGGCTGTAGGAGAGCATTGTAAGGGTGTGGTACCACGAAATTGGGCAACCGTATATCCAGAAGTTGATTAACTGTATGCCAGATTGTTGCAAGGCTGTAATTGCAGCTCGAGGAGGAACAACAAAATATTGAGGACTTATTTTGTTAATTTACAGTACATAATACTATTACATTAACTTGTCATTTCAGTTTGTACAACATAAATGCAATAACATGTATGTTTGGTTGTCATGATTGCCATTTGCATGGTTTCTCATATTTCCATTAATTACGTTTTTTCCATTTTACCCTTTGAGAAGATATTTATGGCAATTAGGTACATCAGATGGAGTCGTTTTATTGGATTTCATTCACAGAGATATATTTTGCATCTAACAAATGCATTTTGAATATTTCTGCAACCCACAATGCAGCACAAAACACATTATTTGCAAAATTCACAAGAGATGCAGTTTTTTTGTCCGCCACTGTAAGTGAGCAGGTTGATCCTGCTAGAACTCAACCCAAAACTTGTTTCCACTTAAATTAAATGTAACTCATTAGTAAAGTTCAAGATACTAAGAATATAAGCTGTCATTGTAGATAAGATTTTGTAAATAAGACTTATGTATTTCAGCAGGTGCGGCTCATATAACCTGCAATATAACCTCTTCTGACTATACACAGGGGTGAACCCTACAGGATTAATAAACTAATAATAATAATAATTTGTCCCAAATGGGGGGATAGTTGCACTGTGCCCTCTAACGGCAGGCCCTGCATGTATTCTCCCAGTTCACTGTTTCCCTGAATAATTAAACTTGACTTCACAGCATCTGCAAAAAAACCTTTCCATCATATCCAAATACACTCTATCACAGCATAGACATAATCTCATCCTTCAACCAGTGGATGCAGCATTCTGAAGATTATTCCATTCCATAACTTTTGCATAGTCTCATCAAAGATAGGGTGATGGCCAATTCTCGTGTCACAAATTTCATAAACATATTTGTTTATGATATTTGTCACACTCGTGTGACAAACATATTTGTTACAAAAGTTTATAAACTTTCGCTTTAATCCCAGCTCACAACACTTCCGTAAATAAATACATGTAAATCAATGAGCACACCATTGACTAGTAAAGGTCAACAACAAACACAGAACATTCATTACAATAAGCATTTGTATACTATTTTCACTTTATGCTTCGTGCTTTAGTTAAAAGCAACACATTAACTTCCTACATTAGTTTTATTTAAACGCAGCAGTCTCATAAAACTGTTAATTCTTAAATTTAGCAATCGCAGTTCCAGGATAACTTGAGGATTGTATAGTCTATAACTATACGTCCTTTCACGATATATAGTTTCATTGATGCAAAACATATACCAACGTACCTATTCATCTCCTCCTCCATCTCCCGGCGTCTCTCTTCAGTCATTGAAGCCATTTTTATTTTATCTTTACAGTTCAGGTTAAACGATTATTTTTTCTAATATTAACATCAATCACAGAACACAAGAGCAATTAGGATAAATTAACGTTGGTCAAACCACAACACCTGAAGCGTATATCATCCATGCTATACAAACGGAAACGTTCCACGTAACGCCCTCTGTTGGTAAAGTAATTCGAAAAATGTTTTCCTAATATAAATTTTCGTGGTAGCATAGTGTCCACAGAACAGTACACAAAGTAGTGTCATTCCAAAAGGTATGTGAAATTGACTGGGAACTAATCCCGTCAAGCTAAAATGAAAGAACGTGTATGGCCCTCTTAGCTCTGCTGTGATAATTATGCGATCTCATTTGATTTGATTTTATTTGGATTGAATGTCTTCATTTGCACTTTGACCAAACCTAACCCATCAAACCTAACTATTCGAGAATAAAAATTTTAGGCGAAATTTTTATCAAATCTTTGGTCACTATATTCTCTATAATTTCATTATTCTTCTCGTTTCCCTTTTTTTTTTTAAGTAGGGAAATTTAAACAGTATTTCTAAGTATTTCAACTAAGAAATACTGTTCGAGGTTAAATGCATGGGTGCATATAAATAAACAGGCGCCACAGAAGACTAGGGTAGATATAAGCTAGTATGTAATCAAGGCAAATTTAGCCACATCTATTGTAGCTAAATTTGCCTTTAATCTGTCATTGTGTAATTTGATAGCTCAAATAAATTCAAGAAAGGACTGGACAAACTTTTGGAGGAATGGATGGGTGAAATGAGAATTGGTTTTTTCCTTACATCATATACCTATACAAATGCTAATGTGAAAAGGATGTAGAGCTACTGGAACGAGTACAGAAAATGGCAACAACATTGGTGAGGGGCTGAAAACTAGGCACCTGCTTGGTAATATGATTAGCATTAGCATTAGCATTAGTAGAGGCATTTGATTCAAGAAATCAAGCTTATGCAGCATCAGCCAAAAAAAAAAAAAAAACCCACTTCCACTTCACCCCTCTGTTCGTTCAAAATACCTGTCCAGCTGAGCCTTAAACTTATTTAGGCTATCAACCTCCACCACAAGGGATGGAAGTCTGTTCCACCAACCAACCACCCGCTGGCTAAAGGCAAATTTCCGCACGTCTATCCTACATCTGTCTTTCCTCAATTTGAATTTATGCCCTCTCAAGTGATTTTTCTGAGCTATAGGAAGAATCCCATCAGCATTGAGCATGCTTAAACCATTCAAGGCTTTATACACCTCTATCAGATCACCTCGCTGGTGCCTAGTCTCCAGACACTGTATAAGAGCACCCCTTTGTTCCATTCACTAATCTTGTTGCCCTTCTCTGTACTCGTTCCAGCAGCTCTACATCCTTCTTGAAATGAGGCCTCCAGACCTGTATACAGTACTCTAGGTGTGGCCTGACCATCGCCTTATACAATGGAATAATCACCTCCTTGATTGAGATGTAACGGCTATGAATGACTTGAGCAAACTCTATGATGATGGGATTCTTCCTCTTGCTCAGATTATACACTTAGGGAGCATAAATTCAAATTGATGAAAATCATTTTTAAAGAATAAATGTGCGCAATTTGTCTTTAGCCAGCGAATGGTTAATAGCTGGAACAAACTTTAATCTGTCGTTGTGAAAATTGATTGGTTCAATAAATTCAAGAAAGAACTGGACAAACTTTTAAGGCAAATAAAAATTGCCCCAAAATAAAAGTAATGCTAAAGATTATGAGCCGTCAGTGAATAAATTGTGCCTGCATTTTTTGGGTCTGTTGGGTATTTTTGGGTTGCTGTTTTGCTGGATGAAAAACTGGAATGTCCTTTGCAGTTTGGTGTCATATAAGCACTGGAAAAGCAAAATTGAGAGCAGCAATGTGTTATAGACCTAATGACTATGATGAGTATACCGAACAGCTATACAGGGAAATAGAGTGGGCCCGTAAATCAGAATATCTCATACAGGGATATTTGAACTTTCCAGATGTTGACTGGAATTTGTGATTGGATTGGTCACTCGCTCACTAGCGAGATTTTTTGGATTTCTTGAATCAGTGTTTCCTACAGCAGCAGATTAGTGAGGCAACAAGAGGAAGCAATACTCTTGATCTGGTTATCAGCCGTGATTCTTCATGCATTAAGAATCTGCAGGTAAATACCCACTAGATAGCAGTGATCACAGTGTACTAATGTGGAAATTATTTCAAGGCATAACTAGTGTCAGGATAAAGGGCTTTTGATTTCGTAAGGGTGACTACAGAGATCTCAGACAGTTTTGAAATTCTATGCAACGGGACCAACTTATGATGTTACCAACAGCAAATTTTAAGCGGGAAACATTCAGGGAAGTAACCATAGAAGCCACTAATCTAAATAAGAAATCCTGTTCAAGGCTTAGATCTAAATGGATCTCAGATGAACTGCTGAGACTTGTGGCAGAGAAGATATATGTGTGGGATGCATTTAAATTATCAGGTGATACATAAGACTGTGGTAGATATAAATTGGTTTTGTAATCAAGTAACAGAGGAAGTTAGGCAAGAAAAGGTAAATTGTGAGATGTGTCTGGCAAAGACTGCAAAGAAAAGCAACAAAGACTTCTCTGCTTATATTACCAGTAGACAGAAGGGATTTAATCACATTGGGCCACTTGATGTTAATTGATTAACTCTTGAATCTGATATTCGCCTTTGGCGATTCAAATAATTGCCTTCGGCGACAATATTTACAATATAATATTCATAAAAAACACATTGTTCTGTTAATTTTGTCGAGCATTTCATCTAACTCTCACTGGATTATACTCTCGATCTTACACCACCTGACATACATCAGACAAAGATTAAGAAGTACTCTGCACTAGTGGCCAGAATCACAAGACGTGACTGGGGGATCAACAAACGCACCCTGACATTGTATTATAAAACAACCTTCCAACCAGTAACAACCTACGCCTCTCCATCACCCGTGCTGCTGGTGGTACAGCAGGCACGGGTGATGATTAGCAGGGGCCCACCCTTGGACTTAGAGGCTATTCGCTGCGGCATCACTCACAGCATTCCAAAAGGACAACCCTGCACCTTCCTTGGCTTTACAGTAAACACAGCTGCGAATCAGAAAGAAGAAAAAAATCAGACTACAAAATCATTTACAGCAGGTATGGCAGGACCGATGGACTGGCGCAACCAAAGGTGAAATTACAATGAAATTTCTGCTCACCATAGACAGGGTGTACCCCAAGCCCCCACTCTGGTTTTATCCAGGCCACTTCACAACCTATTTGCTGACAGACCACAGAGCGTTCAACGCGAAATTAGCATCTTTCAGAATCCTAGAGGACCCAGGTTGCTCCTGTGGGGAGCCAGAAACCTGGACACATATAATGTATGAATATACCAACTATGAAGACCTAGCTGCAGACTTATGACAGCAACCACGTACTTCCCAAGACATCTCGAGTCGCACCTACTAGATTCATGCGAAGAGTACAAGGCGATAACCAAATTCGCGCAGGAGTTGTTTACCCAGCGCAGAACACGAATTGCTGTTCACAGGGAACCACAATAACATGGAGAAACTCGTGCAAGAGCTGCTTTTCCCCTCTAGCGCAAAACACAACTGCTGCATATAAGAATCATCAATAAGGAGGGACCTCGCGGACTGTCAGCAACGACCTACCTGATAGAGACGCGGAAATATGAATGACGCGTGTGAGGATACCCGCTCGTGCATCGCCTGCACAAAAATGGATAGGCTAACAAC
Organism: Mastigoproctus giganteus; assembly: GCF_048544385.1. Taxonomy (NCBI): domain Eukaryota; kingdom Metazoa; phylum Arthropoda; class Arachnida; order Uropygi; family Thelyphonidae; genus Mastigoproctus; species Mastigoproctus giganteus. The sequence goes on from NC_143579.1 coordinate 134,419,960, forward strand.
TGGATGGGACATGACTGTCCCAGGAATGACGAACTTTCACGGCTTGGACACTTCAACTATTGTGACTACGCACAGCTTTGCTGCCGACGCCATAAGGCGATCCTACACCTGTACTCACTTGCACAGGGCTTTTACTCCTCTTCCTGGGCAGGAGAGAGAAGGGACGGCTCTGCTGTTTCCTCTCCCCCTCGCCCACCCCTCTTTTCCTCCTGGTTGGGCATGGGCATGCCCTACTGACCTTCTCTGGGGTCGTCTTTCCTATTGACCCCATATTTCTGACTTTTCCCCCCAGCCTTCAGTCTCCTCCCCACTCTGACTAAACATTAAAGCGTATGCCCCATATTACCACAATTTGGCCTCTAATAATTTCTTTAGCGTCTTACCCCCAAAATTGCCGCGTGTTGCATTATCTTTTTTTTTTTTTTTTTTCATAGGCCCCTGACCGCTGAAACCTTAGGAAACTAGGTGGCAGGGCCTGCCAGAGTAAAGCTTCATACTACTGTGTACCTGGTCTGCCTCTACGGGGAACGATGTGTGGGCAACGTTGGGCCACAGTAGAGGTCCAGCGGTAAAATGGTCAGATGACCAACGATACACAACATTACACTTATACAAAATCCATACACTTTTAAATCTCTGGGCTTCCCAGTGAACTGGTACACCTACAATGAAAGCAACGCGGAGATGTGGGAAAACCCTGGTGCCGTTAGACATCAATACACTTTACTCTTAATCTTTCGGTGAATGCGCGTGCGCGTAGAAGTGAAGGTTGTCTTATCTTGTGCTCCTCAAGTTTACAGTTTTTCCATGTGTTTATTTTGCGAGTTACACCACCTTTTTTGTATAGTGACCTGGCTGATTATACTGTGAACGTCTAGTGCAAGATTGTGTCCCTAAATCTTTAGGTAATTATGATTTTTTCATGCTCTGTTTCTTACCTGTACTGCGTTCATATCTGCCGTCTTTGCTTGTTTCAAGGCCCGAATTTAATTTCGCATGTGCTGGCCTTCATTGCTCACTAACTCCCCACTGCCTCCGGGCTGTAATACAAAGTCAAGCAGTTCCACTACGTTGTGAGTTTGCCGGCAGTTGACCACTTCAAACGTATTAATTTTACAATTCTGGTCTATTTTTAGCACCAGTGTGTCTAATGAAACTGGCCTGCCCTTCATGCTGCTGACCTGACTAGTTGCTTCAAGACTGTTTCTCCCTGCCTCTTCTCTTCCCCAAATACTCCTTCTCTCGATGTTAGAGAGAAAAAAAAAGAAAAACTGTGCAATTGTTTAAACAGGATTCAGCCCAGGACTAGACTTATAGAATTATTGATTCAGTTGATTTTATTGATTGTGCTAATAATGAAGTCTTATGACAGCTCCTCTGCATCTGGAGAGGAAGAATCAGATTATTCCCCCCCTCTTCCGCCTAAGACACCACGTAAGACTCCCCATCCTTCACATAAGAAGAAAAGGAATAAGAGCAAGAAGAAGCTTAAGCTCCTTTTGTCCCGGTATGAGATTGCTGCTTCTGCAGATGAACAAATTAAGCTAAAGTCTTTAGGGTCAGCGGAAAGAAAGCCTTTCTGAAAGTCCTGTTGCCGACTTCTCTGGTAACAACCCTGTTGCTTCCAACTACCCCCTGCTTCTCCAGCTACTCCTGTTGTTGCATCTGTTTCGGACGGCGCATTTGCTTGTAGCCTCAGTTCTTCCTCCAGGCTGGGGACTTCTTCCGATTCTGGGAATGTAGAAAATAAGAGCTTGGGGATGCTTAGCCCCGTCAACAGATCATCTCTAAGCTACATAAAGAACTAATATCTTTTATTAATTGCGATGCAAATCGATTCACAGAAATAGCAAGGAACTACATTCATGACTTGTGGTCAAAACTGGAGATAATTGCCACGAAACCGTTAACTGACAACGAGAAGCTAAGCGGTGTGAACGATGAGCTACGATCCAGAGCGATTATCCTCGAAAAAGTCTTAGACACTTTCACTACAAACCCACTTGCATCTTCATATATCCCAGATCCCACTCAATCGTTTGCAGATGCTCTGAGGAAGGGCATCTCTCCACCTTCTTCTGATACCAACAAACCTTTCACGGCTACGACCACAAACAGTCATCAACTTGGCGGCACAACCCAACCATCACAGAATGTCCTTCTCCTGAGAGCTAATGACACCAGGGAACTGAAAACTAGCCATGAGGTGAAGGAGTTAAATTTCTCAGAGTGATAAGAAATCGCGGAGTCATCTTAGAAACTGGGTCCAAGCAAGATCTCAATACTATCTCCTCTTCTGCGTCCCTTTCTGATGCTGGCGTTGTCGCATCGGTTCCAAAAAGCTCAGATCCTGCAAATATATTCTATGGCGTTCCGAAAGACTACGCAAATGAGGACTTTTTAGATGACCTTTATTTTATGAACCTCATTGATTTAGGATTCTCGTAGGAAGAAGTAAAGGGACGCACTGTGTTCCAGTTCAACAAGTCCAACTCATCCACGACTAATCACATGGTTGTCAGTTTTGTACCAAAAACCTATAAAGAAGTGCTATCTCGCGATCGGGTGTTCCATGGCTGTGGCTCCCACAAATTTCGAGCATTTACAATGGTAATGAAATGTTTTCTTTGCCTCAGCTCTCAAACCTGTGGTCACTGTGCCCATAGTGGGCACGTCACTGCAGAGTGCCCAGAGAGCAGCCTGTCTGCATTAACTGTAAGAGGCACAAGAGGGCATGTCAGCACTCAGTGAGAGATACAACCTGCCCTGAATACCAACGTGCTCTGGAAATGATACGGCTCAGAACTGCTAATGGAGAGTAACCCAAACAACTCTGCATTTCAGGTGAATCGAAATGAAACGTCTTCTGATGGCTGTCTTTCTCATTCCTCCTCCTGCACTCCACAAAACCTTAAACTTAAAGTTCTTCAAATCAATGGACATAGGTTGCGGATGAGATTCGGCTGACTGCAGAGCAAAGCAAAAAAGGATCAATTTGGGCATATCTCCAAGTTTATGGACATTTGTGTTCGAGTGGTGCAACCTGTGCCTCAAGACCCTAAAACATACATCATTATTTTAAACAGAATTTTAGATATTGTTATTGTCCATGGTCCTGGGACCACCTGGAGTCTGCAACAAACTGGCGACTTGTGTGCAAATCTCCTTCTCCTCTCTTTCGTTCTATCTTCTGTCAATCTACTGTCTCCCTTCTGCTGACATCATTGACTCATTAAACATCTTGGAGTTTGCACTTAAGTGCCTCGGCTCTAAGAATGTCCTCATTACCTCGGACGTCAAAGCAAAGTCCCATTTCTGGTTTAGCGTTGTTTCTGATGCCTGAGGTCTTCTTCTTGAGGACTTCATTTGAAGTCATAATCTTGCAGACCATAACTGACCAGGCCAACTCTCCACCAATTGCAGCTCAACCGGTGAGTCGAATATTGACGTTACACTCACCACCAGTCACTTAAATTTACGCATCAGCGACTATTATTATTATTATTATTATTTTAGGGTTTCCCATAATTAAATACATTAACCCGTATTTGTGTCTGTAAATTGCATATGTTCTATGGTCGATTTGCCTGTTTTGCTGGACGAAAAACCCCCAGTTACTGGGGAGAAAAACCTTGCTATCTACGCCTGAGACCGACTAACTCAGCCACGGAGTGAAAAAAGCCCATTAAAGTTCCTCGCGTCATCGACGGGATTCGAACCCAGGCCTTTTCCACCCGGTGTGGGGAGGACGGTGACGATACCACTGTGCTACACGCGCAGACTACGCATCAGCGACTGCGTTACAATCCTAGATTATACACTCAGTGACCACAGAGCCATTGTGTTCCATATCTCTGTAGACGCACCTACCAACTGCAACTCGCATAGAACACCAGACTTCGTCCGGTTCCGCACAAAAACTGTTGACTGGGACTGTTTTGATGCGTCCGTCACTAATGACTATTCGCTAAACCCTCCGGACAGCTTCAGCTTAACTTCAACAGATAATCTATCCGAGTTTATTCACAGTCTCTTAAGACTTCCTAAAAATCAGAAGAAGAAGAAGACCATCCACCCTAAAGTCTTCTCCAGGTGGTCCCAGGACCTTACTACTCTTCGGAAATCAGTTCGCAGCGCTCGACAGTTATACCGGCGAACCCATGACAGGCCTGCTGATGATGTTATGCGATTACACCGATGAGCCAAAACATTATTACCAGTGAGTCGTTATGCAAATCGAAACAACTGCAGGTGAACTATGGCGGGTGCGTTGGTCGGGACACGGTGTTAAAATCACCTGATAATGAGCTCCGTTAATCAGTGGTACTCTTGTTCTTCAGATAGGAAAGGCAGCGGACTTAAGCGAGTTGACAAAGGCCAAAGATGACCCAGCCGTCTGGCCAAATAATGGCCAGACGACTGGGTCAGAGAATATACGAAACGGCACGGGTGGTGGGATGCCCACGGTCAGCCGTGGTTAGTACTTACCGAAAGTACTCTGAGGAGGGACAACCCACGAACCGCCGGCGAGGTGTTGAAGGACCACAGCTCACAAATGCTCGAGGTTAGCGAAACTCTCCTGGATGGTACCTGTGAACAGATGGGCGACTGCGGCGCAGTTTTCCGGTAATTGGAATGCTAGTGACGGGAGTAATGTGTTACAACGCAGAGTACATCGAATCCTACTGAAAATGGGGATGCGTTGCTGGAGGCCGCTCTGAGTGCCCATGCTAATCACGGTTCACCGGCGACAGCGCCTACAATGGGCACGCGAATATCGAAACTGGACCTTTAGTGATTGGAAGAAGGTCGTCTGGTCCGATGAATTACGTTTCCTATTGAACCATGAGGACGGCCGGGTACGTGTGCGTCGTTTATATGGGGAAATGATTGCGCCTGGATGCACCGTGGGACGAAAACCAGCCAGTGGCGGCGGTGTAATGCGTTTACGATGTTCTGCTTTCCCTGCAGAAAATCGCTTTGTAATGCGATGTTCTGCTGGGTCCCGTCATCCATGTTTCGGGCACTCTGATGACTGATTAGACGTCTGTAATTTAGCTCCGGCTTTATAGTAATTTTTAAGTGTTTTTTAAATGGCATGTTTGTAAAATGAATGTGCCACTATGTTCCTTAGATGATTAGCTACAGCCAGGATGGATTTTTATGAAATCTTCATAAAGATAAGTACTATTTATTTACATTTAAGTTTTGATAGTGTGTAACGTTCCTCTCTGAGCCTTTGTTTAGTGTAGTTCCAAACAATAATGTTGATTTGCATTTGACCTGAAGTGCTTTCTTTGTCATAAGACTGATTTGTGACCTTGGCATTGTTCCTGCTTTGAGTAAAGTCATGTAACCCTCTAGCAATTTCGCAGTTAGCCACACCCACATCCGAACTGTCGTCTTGTCACTCCTGACGCACTACTACACTGTATGAGTTTTGTCTCGCTGCACTAGCTGAACTTATTCAATTGGGCTCCTCAGGAGCACACGTGACCAACAGCCCAAAACACCCCAAACTTTTCAAATTGATGCCTAATAGTGCTACGGACTTGTGACGGATGTCATTCCTCAGCTTTTGACTTGCTTTATCTAGGGGAATATCTAACATCTCGATAATCCGGACAGACCTGATTATCCGTATCCAGTATGAATGATGTAGAATTTGAGGTCATTGCTGTTAACCAAGACCGGCAGCCCATGCCTGCCCCTTTCACACCCAAGAAGAAACCAAACCAGAATGAGGTAACAGAAGACACTGATGACACGAGGCCATCCGCCTCTAAGAAAAGAAACCAGAAGCCAACTTTTCCCAGATCGGACAGACAAACTAGGAGCACTAGTTAGCCTAAAAGTACTCAGATGACTGCTCCGACAACCAATGATATCCAGGGCGAGGGAAATAAACAGAAAGAGGCTAGCCCTGTATTAATCCAGCTCTTCCAGAGGGGACCCTACCGGAGCAAATCTTGGCTCTTAGAGTTCAACTAGAAACCCTGATGGCAAAATCAAATAATAGAATTACCACAGGTCTGAATGGCGAAAGAGTTAATATTTGGACCAAAATGGAAACATTGCGCAACTGCCACGTTGAGCAGGAAAAGGTAAATGCAAAATCGGAGGCCATCCTCCTAGATAGAGTAGAACAAATGCCGCAGCGTGCCCATCTTATGCCGACACGCTGAGGAAGCTGATTGACAAGCTGCCAGCCTCTGCAAAACAAACTGCACCAAAGAAAAGACCACTAATCCAACAACCCAACATAGTGATTGCGAAACCTGCATCCGAAGACGCTCCGAAAACCAGCGAGCGAGTTAAAACAACTGTAGTCACGAAGTTGAAGGAAACATTTAAGGACCACCAAGATTAAATCCATTTGAAAAACCAGGACAGTCAGGGTCATTATAGAGACTGAAATGCAGTAAGAAGCTGCTAAAATCCTAGAGAATCCACGGTTACAGGCACTTGTGCTAGTTGGGGAGAAACCCAAGAGCAGCAACAGCGATTATCATTTTTGACGTTGACAAAGATATTACTCCGGAGATATTAAAAGAAGAAATATACCATAGAAATCCCCAGACTGACTTCCCAAACGCGGAAAAAGAGAGCATGATCATGCCAAAATACACGACAAAATCAAGAAATGGGGGAGCTACCAACTGAGTAGTAGAGCTTTCTCCCCCTGCTTGGCAAAAGATCTCCACGCAAAACAGAGTTTATATACAGGGTGTCTCAAAAATATTGGTACAAACGTTTAGGGGAGGTAGGTAACATCTGAAGGAATGTGAATCGCATAGGAACCCATAACCGGAAACGTCACGGGAAAGTAGTAGCAGAGGCACAAGAAGCACAAATGACAAAAGACAGTAATTAGTGGCAAACATTTATTTGACATAATATTAACAATGGAGTACGAGATGGTGCATTTCATGATATTACAATAGATGCTCGCAGGTTCCACCATGAGATGTGATGCATGCGTGACACCGATGCAGCATGGATTGGCGGACACGGTCGAACACACCTGGAGTTTCTTTGACAGTAGCAGCAGAGCAGACGAGTCTCGCCACGAAATCCATTTCCGTCTCAGGAAATGGATTTCGTGAAATCAAGGCTCGAAAAATCAGGTGAGCGTGGGGGCCAGGCAACGGATCCACCACGGCCAATCCATCGACGCCCAGAACGTCACGAACACATCTTCAATAATGGGCAGGCGCCCCGTCATGTTGAAACCAAATGTTGCATCTCACATTTGCTGGAACATCGTCAAGTAAATCTGGTAGAACTTGTTCAAGAAAGATCCGATATTTAGTGGAGTTCATGCGGGATGGTAACAGGTATGGGCCAACTAAGCAGTCACCGACCATACCTGCTCACACATTTATTGCGAAGTGATGTTGTGCCACATGGGGGCGCACACCGTGTGGGTTGTCGTGAGCCCACACATGAGGATTGTGCTGATTGAATAAGCCTTCCCGAGTGAAATAAGCCTCATCCGTGGATAAAATATAGGCTGGAAAATTCAAGTCTTGAACACTTTCTTGTAGAAACCACTGCGCAAAAGCCACACACTTGCAGGATGATCTTGGGGGAGCAGTAACTGAACCCTTTGGAGATGAAAGGGGTGTAAGGAATCGTCGTGCAAGGCACGCTGTACACTGCAACGAGACACTCCTAAGGCAGAGGCAATGGCACGTGTGCTGGTAGTAGGATTATTCTGGACGGCATTCAACACACTTTCTTCCATGACAGGAGTTCGTATCGAACATGGTCTGCCCGCACTACTCCTGTTTCCTCTAAATGACCCATAATCGCACAAATTTTGATGCACGCGCGCAAACAAACGGTGGTCCCGTACATGTTTGTCTGGGAAGAGTTCTCCATAAATTCGTTGAGCGGCTCGTGCATTGTCCTCTGCTAATCCATACATTAGGTGCATGTCTGCCAGCTCACAGTTCGTATATCGAAGCATGCTCTTCGTTCGGCGACTACTGCTTGAATAAGTAAACCAGACTTACAGTGACGTTTCCGGTTATGGGTTCCTATGCAATTCACATTCCTTTAGATGTTACCTACCTCCCCTAAACGTTTGTACCAATATTTTTGATACACCCTGTAGAATGGGGAAGCCACCGGTTTAAAGAGCCTGTGGCAGTCCCCAAATGTTTTAAATGCTGCCGGTATGGACATACCACACACACGTGCACCCAGGAAACATTAACCTGTGGGCATTGCGCAAGAGAAAGGACATGAGTACAATACATGCCCCAACAAATCAGCCAAGCCTGCCTGTGCAAACTGCAAGGCTCAGATCATGGATCATAACCACTCCATATGTAAGTGCCCGGTCTACTTAAAACAAAAGAGTATTTACCAAACAAGAACTAACTATGGGTACTCTGCATAATGATAGTGCGCGTGCGCGTACCGTGGTGAACATGTGCTCGAAGGTGCTCCTGAAATTTATCAGTTTTAAATGGTTTTGTAAAGCTATTCAATGGTGATTTTTCGTCTATCAGGGTCTAACCTCACAGAGGATCTCTAGATCTGGACACGCTGCATCAGGTCGTCAGATTCAAGGTAATTTTTATAATTATTATCGTTGTTTCCACCTCTGACAAATACAGTAAAGTCACTCTCGCCAGCTTCAGTTGTGGACAAGGTCAGCGCAACTCCCCGTTGAGTGTCTCCTGCTCCTTGCTTAATGCTAGTCGCCCCAGGGCACACTTTCGAAGTGACCTTCTTACAGTTTACTCAGTTTAACATAAAATCGTGGAAGGTATTTTAATCTTTCACCGACCTTGTTAAGCCCGCTTTGACATTACATTTCAGTTTATTCAGCATGGGCGAAAATTTTGTCTATACCGGAGGTCTCAAGTAAGCATATTTTCTACTTTTATATTCTTCCTGTAAGCAGGTATGTCTCTGCGGACCTTGTATCCCATATTCCGATGTCAAAAATCTTGCAAATAAAATTAAACTTGCATGGAAATATAATGTCTGCAAAACGATCAATAATGACAGCGATAAAGTTGACACATCGCATCCCACATTTTACAGAAAACATGCGGAACAGACCGATCCCATTGGCTGTGATGAGCTGAGAATCCTTGTGAACCCAATTCAAGTTACGGTTACGGAATTGGTATCTGGACTAGATCAGTTAATAGATGCTCACATGCGTCTGACAGAGAATGTAGTCACAAAACTCGAACATCAGCATAAAATGACAACGGAAAGTAATTCCACGGTCATGGATGCATTTGTCAGCAGTTCCGAAATTGTGATATCAAGAGTTAACTTCATTGAAAACGAGCTAAGGAACCTCCAGATGACCTCATCCGACGTCATTTCGAAAATGGAATTTGGCTTCAATATGATGAAAGCGGACCTCGCAGAACTGCATGATAACATCACATTTCTGCACCAATGTAACAACGACATCAAGCTTATTCTTCTAGACATCTGCAATTAAATCGAATTGAATAAGTCCGAGGATTCTAAGCTTTCCAACCTTCTCAACGCGCAGGACCTTATTAAGATTTATAAAAATTATGAAAAGACCAATATCGTGTTAATTTGTCCTGAGTGTAAAACGAAATCTAGCCACGTTCCTTCCCCTACAAATACCAGAAGAAGCGATTCCGCTGAAGCCTCGACCGACATCCCTTATCAGGCCCAATCCACTGGTCTCCAACAGCCCTCTTCAGAAGGCAAGAACGAACAGTGTTCCTCCCAAGCAAAAAATCATTCTCGATCACAGGAAAAGACAACTGATGAATATCATCCTCCCACTCAGTATCAGTACCGAGCCATTCAAAGAACAAACATTAGGAGTGAATAAGAGTTTTCAACGCAATGAACGATTTCTCCCTCCTGGAGAACCAGTGTCTGAACTCCAAACCTCCTCTTATTCCTCCTCGCATCAATCACAAAAGGACAGCACCACCCATTCTCTCCCGTCTCGGGTACAAAACTATTCCGTACAAGAGTCAGAAGTAAGCCGATGTGCTACATTTGCAGATGTCCTTAAAGCTAATCATTCAACTGTCCGGACACCTTGGAAGAATGTCCCCCCAGCTTACGAATCAGGCCGCACGCACCGGAGGAAGAGGAGCAACCAATTCTCAGCGTGCAAAGTCTACCATCTGAGGTACCTGAGCCTCTATCTACCAAATCGCACCCCGAAATTTTTGCCCCACAGCAAATGATCCCGAAATTATCCTTCTCGTCGCCACATCGAAGAAACAACCAAACCAGGACACCCAAAATTTCCTAAGAAATTTTGGGTGTCCTGGTGGATGTCTGACCAGAAAACTGGTTTGGGTGTCTGACCAGAAAACTGCGACGTCTATCAACAAAGGGAAGCAGAAATGCACAAAAAATCAAGTAACTGCGCCAGAAAAGCCAAACTACAACATGAAACCCACAGTCGGGACTGCTAACTCAACGAAAATACATGCGATTCCGCTAAAAATCTCTTCACCTGAAAAATCGATTTTTGTCTCCAGGTTTTTTTCCACGGACTATTGTTGAACAGATGTGGTCTTATTTGAATAGACTTAGGTATAAGACGCATAAGTTACCAGGCTCACGACCAAACAACAATACTATGCATCATTCAAAATCACTACAGCAGAATCTAACTACAAACTACTCGGCCTTGCATCATCTTGTCCTGCAGGAGCACTAGTGAAACACTTCTGCACTACAAAGCGTACCTCTACCAGGAGGTGGTATCCCCAACGGATTGAAAGCACAAATAATGAAAGGAAAACCTGATTCAGACCCGCCATTAAGTCTACGTTTGGGGAGGAACAGTCCGGTTATACTGAACAGGACCTTCTTAAAGGTTCAAACACTCTCACAGAAGCTTTCCACCTACATGATCACCCGTCACTAACGCCTGAGGGAAGACATATGAAGATTGAGGTGAGAACCACCTCCAGAACGAATCATAGACGATTGATTAAGGCCATCAGAGCTCCAACAAGGGCATATATTGAAACTTTTTTAATGTGCACAATTTTCTATCAAAACGCTAGAAGCCTGAGAAATAAACTTCATACAATGGAAATTCTTCTCTTGTCAAGGTTGTATGACATCATTTGTATCACAGAGACATGGCTGTCCCCCAATGAAGAAGACCTCGCATTCTCCGAACCCGCTTGCTTCTCGAGCATTTTTGCCTCCAGGGAACTGACGACTTGTGGTGGTGTAGGCATTCTCTTCAACACACAAAAATTTTCACTGATTAGCTCAGCCACTCTAAAAACAGAACTGTTTGAAGCTGCAAGAGTCTCACTCAGCATTCAAGGCCACAGACTTGACGTGTGCACAGTCTACACCCCCCCCCCCTCCCACAGTGGCGCCTTTCCTAGCCAGGTGGGCAGGAGCAGCAGTGAGTGCACACGCTTCTTGATTAGACCGGGGTTCGAGCCCGTAACCACCAAATATGGAGGAAGCAGAAAGGTCAGGGAATGACCACTGCATATCCCCGGAGCAATATGGCCTTAGTTGCTAATGCTCCTAAAAACCAAATAACAAAAAAAATAAATAAATAAAATAACCCCTCCCACAGTAAAGAACACTTTGCAAAAGGTCTCCAACTGGATCATTAATCAATGCCCCCCCCCCCACAAAGCAATATTACTTGTGTGTGGAGACTTTAATATTAGCTCAGGCCAACACAGTCTTCGCAGATTGTTATCTTCTACTCTGGCAAATATGCAAATATGCAATTTCCAGCGTATCAGTTTCTCCTAATCTGTTAAGGTACGTTATTAGTCAATTGATGGATAATTCTACAGTTAGGTCATAATTGATTCCTCCATTTGCTCTGAGGGTAGCAGTCAACAGCCTTCACGGGTACCAATACTTACTGCGAGACACAAGAAATGCAGAAATCTCTCACCCAGTTTAACGAATCCCGTTTCCCACTCTATCATGCTGATGGGCAGATCCATATTTGAAAAAAAGGAACACGAAGCTGTAGCTCTAGCATGCACTGTTGACTTTTAGCAGGCTGGAGGTGGTTGTATTATGGTTTTGAGAATGTTTTTGCGTGGATGTTTGATCACCGTTAATCAACAGCTCGATTGGAACACCTACCTTTTTATCGTCGCCCACCAATTACACCTTTCATTTTGACCAGAAAACTGCGACGTCTATCAACATGACAGCAGGCCATGTAACAAAGTCCAGTAGGTTGATACCTGGTATAACTGGTATCATGAGTTCTTCTGATACTAGTTAGCAACCCTTCCTCCCAACGAAATGGCCTCCCAAATCACTGATGCTCAACCTAATTGAGATCAGTGATTTGAGGAAAGAACTTACTGGAAAAGAACCTTCATTGTTACGACTATCCAGTAATGTGCAGGGAATTACTGGACACATTGTGCATTACATGAGTAATCCTACCACAGCATAATATGCAACACCTGATGGAGTCCTTGCCAAGACGTGTACGAGCTGCATTACGGGCAAAAGGTAACCTCACGAGGTATTAGGTAGGTGTTGCTAAGGCAAAACCAATTCAGTGTATCTCCACATTGCTAAGGCAAAACCAATTCAGTGTATCTCCACATTGCTAAGGCAAAACCAATTCAGTGTATCTCCACATTGCATTTTATTTACTAAGAACTCGAAATCTGAGGTTATTAGTCTTTTTTTTTTTTTTTTTTATTCTAATACGTTTTAGTATTTATTGAAATTTTTATTGAGCTTTCATAGGTTTCTTCCCTAGCATGATAAAGGAAGTTGCTTTATGTAACAAGTACCGGTCTTCTCAAATGTGTAGTTATTAGTATAATTATCAAGAGGAGGGATGCCATCAACATTTAACTTTAGTCAATCCGTTCAAAACCTTACACACTTCAGTCAGATCTCCTGTAAGGTGCCTTCTGTATGCTGCAATTTGAACCATATGGAAAATCAGTACAATTGATAAGAGCACCTCTTTCTTCCCCTCACTAATTTCGTTTCAAGCCTTTCTAAAACGTTTACAGCCTTTCTAAAACGAGGCGCCAGATCCGCATACAATACCCAAGTTGTAGCTCATTAAGATGTAACCCATTGCCTTCCCAATGGGATAATCACCTCTTTATCCCTGCTGGGAAAAAAATTCTGTATATTTCTGACAGATCCACGTGAACTGTTTCTGACAGAGTATATTTTTTATGAGTATATTTCTGACAGATCCACGTGAACTGTTTCTGACAGAGTATATTTTTTATGAGTATATTTCTGACAGATCCACGTGAACTGTTTCTGACAGAGTATATTTTTTATGAGTATATTTCTGACAGATCCTGGCATGCTGGAACTGCTCAGAAACTTCATATCTAACTGTATAATTACCACAGGTCTTTTTCCGCTATTTGGTAGTACCACACCGTTGGTATGTTAATCGGGGTTGTCAATCTTAAATTTAAATTGCAACTTCTCTATCCCTTACGCGGACATCATAAATACTTAGAATTGATGGTCGACAGCAGGCTGACCTCAGTACGTAATAACGTTATCACAAAAACTGAAGTTCTTCTCTTCCATAGTATCACGATAACCAGACAAGAATGAGGTTTAAATTATAAACTCTTCAGGTTATTACAGAATTATATATTTATAATTCAGTTGTATTAACTATAGCAACATGCACCGTTGCAGCTTAGTTTTGCAGATCTAAATTTTCAACTATTCAAAATAAACTTGGTTCCCTTCAGAAAAGTTTTCTGCTGGTCTTAACAAGAACGTGTAAACAGTTCTGAACTCTTGCCCTACATGTTCTGTCTGGATGTGCCCTGCTTAAATAAATTTTCTGCTTGTGCTCCGTGACGTCCACACGATTCAGAGAGCGTCACAAGATAGAGAGAATACAAAAAAAAGCACCGTATTTACTAGTCACTGAGTTGAATTCCAGAATTCGAAGTACGTGTACTTATGTACCCTTTCGTTTGACCACTCGGCTACGGCAGCACATTATCTGTTTGTAATTTACTGAGGACCAAATTATTTCATTCGAAAAAATCTAACAACTGAATTTGATGGCATTATCATCAATTTCATTATCAAATATCAAATTCTAAATGATAATAATAGATTAAATGATCTATCATTATAAATGATCAAATGATTCAGAAAATTAAACAATGTTATACTACGTTAAAGGAACTGTTCCAAACTGCAACGAGTAATGCTAAAGCGTGCAACTACAACCTCTTTCGAAAAAAAAAAAAATTAAAATAAATAAATAAAAATTAAAAATCAACCAACCAATAAAACAAATGAAATTTGAATGGTGAGTGTCTATATTCGCCGTTGGGGTTGATGCAGTAGGAAGTTTCCGGCAACAGTTGTGCTTTCTGGAGACCTTGTCTGCGTGCTAGTCTGATGAGTTTAGGCCTTTTAGTACTTTTAATTTTAATTTATTTTATTTGGTTGTTTGATTTTTAATTTTTGCTTGAACGAAGTTGAGTTGGCACTTCTTCAGCATTATCTGTTCCAGTGTGAAACAATTCCTGTAACGTGGTACGAGTATAATAATATTTAATTTTGTAAATTACTAATAAACAAATATATCCTCTTGTTCATTATCATAATCAGTGCAAATAGCATCGTAAAAGTCCTGTTTTCATTTAGAAGTTCTGTAAAACATAATTTGTGGAACCAGTTCTTGCATCTGCGTCCAGCTTTATTGCCACTGACTAATGCTTCATTCTGCTGGAAGCGCAGCATTGCAATACAGTTGCACACAAAATTTTTCTAGTAGTGCCACATGCCATTTTCAGCATCCACTTAACTCTTTAACAAACTCAATCTTCTTAAGAATTATATAGTACCCGCAATTTGAGTTTAAGTGCATTCAATGATGGTGATTACATGGAATAAAAATAAAACCATTTTTGAACTCCTTCACTGTGTATTTTTTCATTGCACAGATCCGGAAACTTTATTGTCACGCATCGTATATAGCATTACTAGCTGCATAAGCCCATTTAAGTGTAGCATCAGCTAACGGTGCAACTGTTGTAATTATTATTATTATTGTCGTTGCTATTTTATTTCTCTCCGATTGGGGGGATTTTACCCCGTGATGGGTACTGCTACTAAGTACGCAGGGTGGTTGTTATGTCTGGTGTTACTGTTGGTCGAGGATATCTATAATTCCTTGTAGGTGTTCTCCGGGAGACATATTGCTGAGTCTTTGGCATATTCAAGCGATATTCAAGAGGAACTATTTTCAATGGAAGATCCTGATTCAGCGGTTAACAAAATTAGTAATAACAGGTGTCCTGATATGGACCTCATTGAAGGAGAAGTTAATAAGCGCTTCTTCAAACCGTTTCCTGAGCATCTTCTTCTTGTTTTCCACAAATGCCTGCTTGAAGGAATTTTCCCTCGCCTTGGAAAGATGCTCTTCTTAAGATCATTTTGAAGTCACCTGAAAAACCTAAAACCAAGCTCCCTTTTCTTATCATCCAATTGCTTCTTCCGGGTTGGACAAGGTCTATGAATGCATGCTTTCACAGCGAATATTGCAATGTACGCAAGAAAATTTGAGATTCTAAAATAAACAATATGGCTTCACTCCTGGTCGTGGTACAGAGGTTGCTTTAAAATCCTTGTTTAAATTTATTATAGATTCAAATGCAAAAGATGTTCTTGGCATTTTCGTTGGTTTTGAAGGGGCTTTCGATAATATCTCTTGGGACAGTGTGTTATTAATGCTTTGCCTCACAAAATGCTCCCATCAGTTTTATAGCGTAATAGGGATTATTTTAAGGAAAGATCTTTTACGGTTAAGTCTAGTTCGAATTCTGTAACTAGATCTGCTATTCGTAGGATGCCCGCAAGAATCTGTTTTTTGGCCACTAATGTGGAAATTGGTATTAGAGAAATTGGTTACAGAAGGAATTTCATGATTGCCTATTTGGATTACTTCGTATTCTTAGTTGAAGGCTCTTCGTGGCTACAAATTGAACAATGATCTAATGAAATAATAAAAGATCTAAATGCTTGGTGTGACTTCCATAAATATCCAGGTCAAAAACAAAACTATTATTGCTAAAGGGGAACCTATCTGTTCGGAGAGAACTTCACGTGCTGATTGGTTGTGAAAGTTTAAAGTCCGTTCAGAATATTAAATATCTTGGAGTCTTCGTTGATAGACGTCTTAGATTTGACACCCATATCAATCTTCTACCTGAAAGGGTTGAAAAATTTGTTAACATAAGTGTAAGAATTACTAGGAAGGATTGGAATTATTAAAGGTAGGGCACTATCTCTTCTTTATGACTGTGTTTTCTTTCCTGTTTCTTATGGTATCTCAGCTTGGATAGACTGTATTAATTTAAATATATATATATATATATATATATATATAAGAAAACTGTATTCCATTCATAGGGTGATGCTCCTGAAGATGGCTTTGGTTTGTAGAACTGTCTCCACTGATGCGCTACAGATTGTCACAAGGAAAATGCCATTTGGCCTCTCTCTGATTTACAGAGTAGTGACTTTCAACATTCGACATGTAACTCCTTTTATTATTCGTGATTTCGATTTGGCTAATGATCCTAAGATTGAGGCAAAGCGGATCTTAGATATCTTAATGACTCTTTCGAACCATAGATGGGCTAACTGAAAAAAAGGTGAAATAAGTTGTAGGTTCTTTCCTTCTGTTGTTGGGCTAGAAAAATGGTTTGTGCCTAATCTACAAACTATATTTTTATTCACCGTTCGTGGCTCATTTTTAGCAAAACTGAATCAGCTGTGTGGTTCAGAAAAGTAGCAGTGCCCCCGCACGGCTCTGGAGACATGGAGTCGTGATTTTTATTATTGTCATGAGTACTTGGATCTCAAAAATGAAATTTTATTTGACTGAGGATGATGAGGTTCAATTAATTAAGACTGACGAAGATTTTCATGCTTTTAAAAATTTTTCCAAGAAATTATTCCAGAGAAGATTAGTGCTGCTTGCACTTGAGGAAATAACAGTAGAAGGCTTGTAGACTATTGACATGAATTCTGTGTAACAGTTAAAGATGCTAAAATAAACAGTCTAATTGACCTGGTGATCATGTTCCTTTGTAAACAGGCTAATGTTATTGG
This sequence comes from Mastigoproctus giganteus, assembly GCF_048544385.1. Lineage (NCBI taxonomy): Eukaryota > Metazoa > Arthropoda > Arachnida > Uropygi > Thelyphonidae > Mastigoproctus > Mastigoproctus giganteus. The sequence continues at coordinate 134,437,072 of NC_143579.1, forward strand.
ACAATTTATGTAGTTATTTGTCTTCTTCTCATGTAGCCCTCGTAAGATCAGTGGCTCTTTGCGCCACGTTTGGTCTTATTCATGTTATATGGCTCATTGTGTCATGTGCTTGTTCTGTGTTTGCTTGTGCTGCAATTTATATTTCTGATTTATATTATCTGTATATCATATGAATCTGTATATTATCTGTATATCATATGAATCTGTATATTATCTGTATATCATATGAATCTGTATATTATCTGTATATTATCTGTATATCATATGAATCTGTATATCATATGAATCTGTATATTATCTGTATATCATATGAATCTGTATATTATCTGTATATCATATGAATCTGTATATTATCTGTATATCATATGAATCTGTATATTATCTGTATATGTATATAGCGGAGTTGCCAGTTTCTAGTTAGGGGCCGCTTGCTAATAAAATGAATGAAATGTCTTCCAAGAACAGCAGCTTGCCTCACCAGTTCAATTTAACTTCAAACCAGGGTTGTGCACTCAAGATGCTACATATTGCCTAAACAACCAAGCCACGCAAAAAATCTCGAAGTATTGTGTAGCAATCGTGGTGGACTTTTCCTGGGCATTTGACCATCTATGGTGGCCCAGCGTGCAGCGTAGGCTCAGGAAGGAAAATGTCCCCGGCAACCTATACAATTGTCCCTCAATAATCGAAGATTCTAGGTGGCCAACAAATATCAACTGCTGCACAGATACATCCACCGAAGCTGTCCCCAGGTCTCGGTCCTAGGGCCTTTTCTTTGGTCCATCGTCTTGAATGAGTTCCTGGGGTTGGATCTGAGCGAGGTCCGGCCCCTGGCATTTGCTGATGATTTATTCCTGATCGGGGAAGCGGACACTAGAGCAGCAGTTCGTGCGCCCTCCACACCATCTGCCAAGCTCTCCTGTGCCACGACAAAATTCGTTTGACAGAGAAGTGCCATTCATGTATATTATATATTTTTATTGTATATATAACTGTATGATTTGGCTTGCAAATATAGTTAATACTGCGTAATATGAGCAAGTGTAATAAGATATTTACATTTTTAATTTTACAGTGGGCATGTAACTAATTATCTATTCTAATGTGAATCCCTGGTCTTTGGCCGTGACGGAACAAATGCAACTTCACTTACATATATGTACAATATATTCATTTAGTTGCAATAAAGAATTTCTCTCTCACTTAAAATCATAGTGAATGCAGCATTACGCAAATTACAAAATTTGGCAGCCACACACAACCTAAAAATCTCTGGAGAAAAGACAAAAGCAATATCACTAAAAGGAAAACTGCAAATCAGGAGACCGCATACTATAAAACTAAACAATATCCAAATCCGCCTGCTCCTGGAGGTTAAGTATCTGGGAATTCAAATCGATTCTAGCCTAACATACCACAGAGTTGAAACGTCACTCTGGGGTTGCTGCTTCCCATATGTAGTACTTTAACATTGACAAATGTGAAGTACTACATTGGGAAGCAACAACCCCAGAGTGACGTATCAACTCTGTGGTACACTGACAGTAGTAGAGAACGAAAAGGACCTCGGGGTAATTGTGCAGGCAGATATGAAGTTTTCTGAGCAGTGCAGACGGTCTGCAAGAGTAGCTCATAGTGTCTTGTCAATGATATATAGGAATTTTTCTAGCAGGGATAAGGAGGTGATTTTCCCCTTATATAAGTCAATGGTCAGGCCACATCTTGAGTACTGTATACAGGTATGGAGGCCTCATTTTAAGAAGGATGTAGAGCTGCTGGAACGAGTACAGAGAAGGGCAACAAGATTAGTGAATGGAACGAAGGGTTGCCTTATGAAGAAAGGCTTAAATTTTGCAAATTACGGTGTCTGGAGACTAGGCACCTGCGAGGTGATCTGATTGAGGGGTATAAAGCCTTGAATGGTTTGAGCATGCTCAATGCTGATGGAATTCTTCCCCTTGATCAGAATAATCATTTGAGAGTGCATAAATTCAAATTGAGGAAAGACAGATGTAGGATAGATGTGCGGAAGTTTGCCTTTAGTCAGCGGGTGGTTGGTTGGTTAACAGACTTCCATCCTTTGTTGTGGAAGTTGATAGCCTAAATAAATTTAAGGCTGAGCTGGACAGGTACTTGGAACGAACGGAGGGGTGAAATGGGAGCGTGTTTTTTTTTTTTTTTTTTTGGCTGATGCTGCATAAACTTGCTTTCTTGCATCATATGCCTCTACTAATGCTAATGGTAACCTTCCACGCCCATCTCAAATACTTGTCAGGAAAAATCCAAAGATATACAGCCATGGTAAAATGCATAAGCAGAGCATATTGGGGCGTAAAATCCAAGACCCTCTCTCTCATCTATAGAGCAGCCGTGATCCCAATTTTCACCTACGGAGCCTCTATCTGTTGCACCAAAGCAACCATGGAGAGAAATAAACGCAAGCTGGATTCCATACAAAGATTCATGCTACTGTCCATCTTCAGGGCGTGCAGAACAGTCAGCACCCCATGCACTCCAAGTTATAATAGGCTGCCTCCCACTGTACCTTGAGGTAGTTAGAAGAGGACTCTTCACTCGACTCAAGAAAGGGATCCCAGCACAGGTTCTTGATTTGCAACCACGTAGAAACGATCTAAAGAGAGAAAAGAGCCGAATTACCGATCACCTTGTGGATCAGTGGCAACGCTCTTGGGAATCCATAACAAAATAAAACATCACTAGACGATTCCTTCGGCGTATCGATCAGACTTATCCAAAGACCCTTCCCTGGTTTACGCCTGGTCTCTATTCAACCTTTATCATTAAAGGTTGAATCTTGGATCATTCCCTATCTGGTTGAATCATGGATCATTCAAACAGAAACTAACTGCACTCGGTGTGAAAAGTGATCCCCTCTGCCACTATGGAGAGGAAGAATCATGATCATGGAGTCACTTAGTCTACGAGTGTCCTTGCTAAAATTCCTCACGAGGATCCATTGCAACCCCCCAGAACCAAGAATTTCTCCTACTCCAGCCATATAAATGTCTGACAATATTCGCACAAGAAGTCTTCGCCATAAGGAAAGCTAAGATCGCAGAGCACACCGCGACGCAAGGACTGCAGCAGACCTAGACTGATGTGGGACAATACCCCTCTCCAAGGAACACGTAAAGACAAGCCTATGCCAATCCAGATGGGGTATGATCCAATTACTGGCGCGAATTTGCGCGGAAACTGCTGTCGCTGGAGTGTGGGATAAATTGTGAGCCCAATATGGGCAGTATTGCTGGCACTCTCCGGAGTGCGGAATCAACTTGCAAGTCCTCAGGGGTAGCTGGTGTGGGATTGTCGTTTCTATCGTGTCAGCGTGGATCCCCAGAGTACTATCAGCCTCTGGAGATCACGCGAGGAAGTCTGTCCCCGTGACTTTTATTCCTTTTCCCGTACCCTTACTTCGCCTTCTATGGGTGGCGTAACTACTGTTTCAAGCCACCCAAAGCCACCCTCATTCGAATCTCCCATGCAACCTTCACACTTTCTTCTTCTTTTTTATTCTCTATTCTTCTTTCTTCTTTTTTTCTCTCTCTTCTTACTTCTTTTTTTTTTCTATTAAAATTGGCCTCTGTCAGGAAGCTCAGGCTACCTTGGCAGAGGCCAGCCTGAGTATGATGAGCAGCCTGGCTCACTCTCCAATGGCGGTGGCAGGCAACGTAGGGTCTCGCTAGGGACCCTGCGGCCAAGCAGCCCGAGACAACACAATACCACATAAACCTGACACAACACTTTTTATATACACTTTTTCTGGCTTTTGCAGTGTTTGTTCTGCATTCCATCACATACAGCGCAGATGTGGGAAACCACCGGTGGTGCCTGACCTGCTATGCCACAATGTCTTCCTAGAGCTGTATTTCTTCACAGCGTACATATGGCGCAGATGTTGAAACCATAGATGGCGCTTGATCCTAACACTGTGCCTTCCTCGGGAGACTCTCTCCGCCTTTTCAAAGGCTTGAACCTGCGTCATACGCCATGCAGTATGATTATTATTTCTCTTCGACATCATCCATCTCAGGAAGTGGACCTGTTTAGCTTCGGCTTATGTCCCGTGGTAGTGTTAGTTCTTGGGAGTGACACCAGATTGGCGACACTGTCTACTTTAGCCATCACTCCGACTTTGGGGAAGGTAGGTCCTCTGGAGCAACTTTTGCGATTTTTTTTATTTTTATTTTTTATTATTGTTTTAATTTTTTAGTATTATTATTATACTGGTCTCCCAGTGTGATGGAGACGAGTTCGCTTTCGCCAAAGCGGGACTCGAACCCGGGTCTATCAGGATGGTGGTTCAGTGCCGTAACCAATGGGCCGTTGCGCCGCTTAATAATAATAATAATTATTAGTATTATTAAATATTATAATGATAATAATAATTATTATTATTAATTATAATTATTATACCTGCCTTTATCTGGATTCCACCCCGTGAAGGATACCGCTACACAGGGTGGTTATTATGGTTGACTGTTGATCGAGAAACTCTGTGACCAAACTACAGGAGTTCAGGATTGCGACTTTTTGGAGTGTAGGTGTTCTCTTGGAGACCTCTTGCTGCTAGGCTCTTATATAGGGTCTTTGGCACCATGGCTGTGGTTGCCACGATAACATGATTATTATTATTATTTATTTCATTTCATTTAATTAATTTATTTATTTTGTTCAAATAAAATCAGTTTCCATTCGTTTTAAAGGTACGCTGAGGACGCGGAACAAATTTCCTATTGAGGAAAGTTAATTTAGGGAAATTTTGAAATCTGGAAATGGTAAAATATAAATGGTAATACAGTACTGAGTTTGCATTTAATATCAAATTCAAAAAATTGAATTTCATGTTAAATTTGATAGAATATGACAATGAAAAGTTTGCGACAATTGAATAGTGTTTCATTTATCTTTTCTCGGTCGCGGTAATTAAAAAAATAAAGAAAGGAAACAGCGTTTTCTTTTTTGGTGTTGGCATCCATTTATCATAATTTCTTAGACTAAGGCGCATTTAGGGCTAGAGCCTCAAGCTGCGAACAAATTTAGACTATGTATATAAAGTGCTTAGCATCATAATACACAGCCATTTCTGAATAAACAGAAAATTTTTAAGGTGGCATCGTTTTAGGTTATATCTCATATTGTGAATACCTTCACAACGAGTTGCCATGATATTGCACTACTTCGAATAAGTAACGCTTCACCTAAGGAGAAGACTAATGTTACTTATTCTCAGATAGGTACCACCACCCAGACAGCACTGTTTCAGGACTATTTGGCCCTTCTTCAGTGAGTGGGTAGGTACCCAAGTGATGCAATGATGGCAAAAACAGTTATGAAGTATAACTCCACAATATGAGAGATGCCTGATGGTGTATGATGTATTTAGACTGACTCCTTAGGTGAAGCGTTACTTATTCGAAGTAGTGCAATATCATGGCAACTCGTTGTGAAGGTATTCACAATATGAGATATAACCTAAAACGATGCCACCTTAAAAATTTTCTGTTTATTCAGAAATGGCTGTGTATTATGATGCTAAGCACTTTATATACATAGTCTAAATTTGTTCGCAGCTTGAGGCTCTAGCCCTAAATGCGCCTTAGTCTAAATACATCATACACCATCAGGCATCTCTCATATTGTGGAGTTATACTTCATAACTGTTTTTGCCATCATTGCATCACTTGGGTACCTACCCACTCACTGACGAAGGGCCAAATAGCCCTGAAACGGTGCCGCTAGGGGGAGCTTGATGATGTCCGGAGTTTCCAAGAATAGATAACAACAGCCTTCTCCACTGGGGAAGCGTTGCCTATTCGAGGAGTTTATGAGTTTTTGAGTGGTGTGAGTTGAAGGAGTTATTGTCCCTTTCATTCTTCTACACCGTTTCTTTTCCTCTTCCACTCCTACTATAACTTTCCCTCTACTTTTTGCTTTTCTAAGTCTAATAGGGACAAGTGGATATTCGAGTAGATATTCACATACATACATAAATAGCCCTGAAACAGTGCTGCTCGGGGGAGCTTGATGATGTCCGGAGTTTCCAAGAATAGGTAACACCAGCCTTCTCCACTGGGGAAGCGTTGCCTATTCGAGGAGTTTATGAGTTTTTGAGTGGTGTGAGTTGAAGGAGTTACTGTCCCTTTCATTCTTCTACACTGTTTCTTTTCCTCTTCCACTCCTACTATAACTTTCCCTCTACCTTTTTTGCTTTTCTAAGTCTAATAGGGTCAAGTGGATATTCGAGTAGATATTCACATACATACATAAATAGTCCTGAAACAGTGCTGTCTGGGTGGTGGTACCTATCTGAGAAAAAGTAACATTAGTCTTCTCCTTAGGTGAAGCGTTACTTATTCGAAGTAGTGCAATATCATGGCAACTCGTTGTGAAGGTATTCACAATATGAGATATAACCTAAAACGATGCCACCTTAAAAATTTTATGTTTATTCAGAAATGGCTGTGTATTATGATGCTAAGCACTTTATATACATAGTCATAATTTCTTTTAATAATTTCGAACGTTAAGAAAAATTAGTACTGCAATTTGGATGCTGGATCATATTTTGTCCCGAAATTCCAGAGTTTTTAATCTTGTCAAAAAACTTGAGAAGGATTAGAATTTTTTTGTAAAACAAATGTTCTGATACTTTTATTTACATTTAAAAGAACTGATTATGTGGAGAATTTTCAGCTCTTAGTGAATTATTGACTAATGAAGAATAATAAGAAATAATATATAAAAATAATAGAATAATGCTAAGTTGGAAAATAATAAAAATCGCGATAATGTGATTACGCCATTTCTGTTAGAGATGTTTCTGAAATAAACTGTACGCTAATCAGAGAGACACAGAGATCGGTGTATAACGTCTTTTATGCAGCGTGCGTAAAGATAAATTCTACATTCAGCACAAGCAATCATTGTAAACAAAGAGCATTGCAAGCGTTTTTATTATAACAATTTCTTTCGATTTTAATTAAGGTAAACTCTAGAAAGCAATACAAAACCAAAGCATGTTTCATAAAGTAACATTAATAAAAATATCTCAAGATTTTTGAAAATGTATACACTGTATTGCACAATATCAGTATGAGAACTTACACGTCAGAGATAATTATTTATGCTTAGTTCAAAGATCGAGTAAATTTTACTCGTGGCTGCCATTTGACTTGCAGTCCATGTATGTGTGCGCGGTATGTGTAGATTTATTAGTTTCCAAGGTAAGCTGCAAGAAGACGGGAAAGGGCTGAATCCGAGTTTGATCCTTTAGGTGGTGTGCCAGGTGGAGGGAGTACACCACTACATCTGGGTCCGTCGTTGTCGTACGGTTGGCACAAGAGGTTGGGAAGATCTGTGAGAGCTAGTTTGAGCATTTTCGCACCAAGATCGACTGCTTCTTTACCACATTTCTTTTCTAAGTGGCCCTTAATGCACTTCATTAGTCGTTGGTAGCCACTATACAGAAAAAAAAATCATAATTTTATATTTTGTAGAGATTACACATATTATTGCATCTTATACGGCTACCAGATGCGCAACTAAGGATTTTGAAGCCTGTGGCCAAATATAAGAAATGAAATTTGGCCACCTTTGTTTTAATAAGTCTAATTAAATTATAATTATTAAATTATAATTCATAAAGTGTTGAATTTTATATAAAAATGGAAGATTTTTATAATTGATCATAATAACAAAAATCGCCACATTCTTAAAACAAATTAGATTCAATAATATTAACCCCTGCCATATTGTAGTTACGCTTCTGATGACTAAATTAATTTCATTTCAGTGAAAATATCTTTAGAGAAACAGGAAAACTGATACTATAAATAATAGGACGTTTTCTAATGCATTAAATTATTCATGAATTTGTGAAAACAAATAATGTATTATGAAAGTAATATTATTATTTATGAAAACAAATTTTAAGACCTTTATATAATTTATATAAAATTAAAATCGTTAATTATTAATAATTATTACAATTAATTGGTAATAACTGCTACAATTAATTGCTAATAATTGTTAATATGTATTTCGCTGTTACAGGCTACTTGTTAATGCGATTTAGGAAGTGCTGCCATCTATAGAAATTTGTAAGAAACTTACCAGCATCCGATTGCAACTCGTTTGTCATATGCTGCGTCATCTAGAGTTTCTACTGCTGCTTGCATGTCGAGGAGACACGTCTTTGTGTCTTCACCATTGATTACTTCGCCAATACAAGTAGCATACTTTAGGTAATCTGGAAAAATATAAAATATATATATATTTTTTTTTATCTCTTAAATATACTGTATTACAAAAAACAATGCGAATTGAATCTCTTCTTTACAAAAGAAAGCGTAGATGAGAGATACAGTTGTACAATTCATTTATCTATTTATACTTGGGACATTGTGCTTTTATTTTTATATATATATTTTTTTAAGTTACTGGTTCTGGCATCGAATCTGCCGATCGCTTTTTCAGTCATTTCTAATAGAGATAGAAGATGAAAATTTTCTACATATTCCTAATTCGCGTGCCAATGCATTCTATCAAAATTTGAGCTAAATCTATCAAGGGGTGCACCGTGCGGTCATTGCATTTCATATATTGTCTACCTGGATTTATACCTGACCCGGATTTCGGACCTTTTCCACACTTCTTATATGATTAGAAGAGTGTAATTTTTTAAACAATCTCTTTTGACGTAATCATACTTTATTTACAAAAAAATTATGAAAATTTCTATTCATAAAATAAAAAATAATATAAAAAACAAGTTTTTCAAAAACATACCTTAATTCTGATAAAAAATAAAGTATGATCTTTACCCCTGCAACATAAAATGCCTCATTTTAAAAAACGGTAAAGGCCACACCTTATATTTTATCGGAATTAAGGTATATTTTTGAAAAACTTGTTTTTTATATTATTTCTTTTTTTTTTTTTTTTTTTTCAAAATGCCATAAGGATTTTATTATTGGAGTCCTAAACTTTTAGGGGTAGATACATCTACCCCTAGAAATAAATAGAAATAAATAAGTAGAAATAAATTCAAATATCACCATGATGAGCACGTTGGATTGCACAGTGGTTTCTTTCTCGATGGATGACATGTGATGCTGTGGTGTTATTGTGGTTCCAGGGCGTGTAGACTGGCTGAGGCATCCGCTTTACTATTAACAGCTGTACTTTTCTGTACTAGTGTAACTTTTCACACGCTTTCCGCTGATGTTCTCTTTTTTTTCTCTTGAACGAAAGTTATGGATACTTCATGTTTTCTACATGTAATCCTATGAAGCAATCTGTAAACTTAGAACTTTTTTCAGAACTCCATGAATGGAAAACGGGTGTCATGATCGTGTTTCGCACCCTCTAAAAATCCCTAAAAAGTGTTTCTTTTCGGAATGAGACGACACCTTTTTCCAGCTGGTTTACCCCTTCGGCTTTTCATCCCAAGCTTCTACAACGGATATCTCCTGAACGTCATCCTATCAGCGTGATTCAACAGTTGGTGTCCTTCGAATTGTCTGATCATCGAACACCTGATCATATACTTTATTTCTCATTTTACTGGAAATTCTTTTACTACTAACTACCAACATTTCGGACTGAACACACACATTGCCAAACATTACTCATGCCATACAAGAAAACTGGATCACAGCCAAGTGGACCCTAAAAACACCTTTCAAAATGCAGAGCATACCCAGTATCCAAAAAAGAAAACCAAGACTGTTTACAGGGTCACCTATCCCCATGATCCAGAATCTGCTAATCATTAAAAGAAATTGATATATATATATTTACTCGTACATACTGCACCATCATACGATATACTAGTATTCAATAAAACACTCTTTATACGTAGATGAAATAGACTGCTTTACAATTTTGTATGGAACGAAGACACCAATTGGAATTTCCATGCTGATTACAGTAACTCAGAGCTGTCCAAAGTAGGTGTCACCAAATTTTGTATCGGGATCACAACAATTTGTTGCAAGACAATTCGTTGTACGACAGCTCGGTGAATGACAATTCGCTGTATGCGACAATTCAGTGCGCAACAGTTCAGTATACGAGAACATTTAGTGAATGACATTTCGCTGTTTATGACAATTTGGTGAAAGACAACTGGTGGCAACAACAATTCGGTGAGTACGACAAATCGATGAATTCATTGGGACAAATCGATGAATTCATTGGGACAAATCGATGAATTCAGTGTAAGGGAAAGCAGGACAGAAAATTCAAACTTTTAATAAACCGTGCTGTAAATGATGAATTTAGTGATCGCGATATCGTTCTTGATATGTTATATATTTTTTTATGGAGCGTGCTAATCACTTTCATTTTTTAGGGATTTTTTAAATTCTATAGAGTGATCACTGATAATGTTACTAACAACAAATTCTAAATGGGAAGCATTTAAGAAATTAATTTTGGAAGCTACAAGTCTTTTCATACCAACTAAGAAATACTATTCAAGTTTTAGGCCCAAATGGATGTCAGATGAACTAATGAGACTCGTAGCAGAGAACAAAAATGCATGATATGCATACAAATTATCAAGCGACACAGAACCTTATGGTAGATACAAGCTAGTCTGTAATTAAGTCACAAAGGAGGTTAGGCAAGCGAAAGCAGATTTCCAGAAATCTTTGGAAAAGGATGTAAAGAAAAACAGCAAAGACTTCTTTACTTATATAAACTCTAGAAGGAAAGGGATAAATCAGAATGGTCCTCTTGATATCGATTGTTTGACTACAGATGATCCTGTTCAGATAGCTGACAAACTAAATGAGTATTTTTACATTCACACGTGAGAAATTCTGTAGAGAACTGGAGAACAGGAGCTTATTAAATTATAACAGGAAGTTACATGATTTTGTAATAACTGAGAACAAACTGGAGGAGAAATTGTTGAAGTTAAATCTGCGAAAGGCACCTGGGGTGAATGGGATCTATCCAGTTATATTAAGGGAGGCAGCAAAGGAAGTAAGCAGGCCCATGATTATGAGAACATCTTTGGACTCAGGGGAGGTCCCCACGGACTGGATATGTGCAAATTGTATCCCCAATTCACAAAGGGGGATCGAAAGGTGATACGAATAATTACAGACCTGCTAGTTTAACTTCTGTTCCGGGGAAAATAATGGAGTCACTGGTTGAAGAAGCACTTCAAGATCATCTGGAAAAGGCTGCAGTTCATACACAGCATGGGTTTGTTAAGGGGAAGTCTTGTCTAACCAATTTGATTGGATACTATTATCTGGTCACAAAGGAACTGGATGCAAAATATAATTTTGGTATCATATAATTGCACTTCAGGAAAGCTTTTGATACTGTTCCACATAGAGGACTACTGTACAAATTAGAGCAGTATGGCATTATATAGAGTACAGAAAAGGGCAATAAGACTGGTGAGTGGAACAAAGGGGTGCACTTACCAGGGAAGCTTAAGCAAATTCTGCAAATTGCAGCCTCCAGAGACTAGGCACCTGCGAGGTGATCAGATTGGAATGCATAAGTACTTGAATGGTTTGACAGACTCAATGCTGATGAGATTCTTCCTCTTGCTCAGATTACGCACCTGACTGCAGGATGGAAGCCACCTTGGAACCCACTGCAGGATGGAAGCCACCTCAACAATTCATGCTGAGGGAAATGGACCATAATCTGCCACGCTGATCCAGTGTGGGTTGGCAGATCGATCTTATATAGCAGTCAGGGGCTTGAACCCCGGTCTACTCAAAGAGCGTGTGCTACTGCACTCCCGCTTCTGACTACTCGGCTACGGCGTCCTCAATAATCTGTATAGAACCCTAAATGTTTTTTTCAAAAGATTGTAAAAGGACTGAGGAGTACCGTTCAGCAGAATTACTATGAGCCCCAGTTCATTGTGCTAATGACTGTATCTATATAATTTTTCCTTGTTATTTTCTTTTGCATTTTCTGATACTGTATTTTATTCCATGTTACTATCTGATTTGTTTTATTGGATGTCTGCATGAGCCACCCTCCTAAATATTTTCTGTGTAGGAGTGTTTGATGAATTAACTACTACTACTACTACTACTACTACTACTACTACTACTACTACTACTACTAATAATAATAATAATAATAATAATAATAAAGGGGCACGAAGGCCCAGTGGTTACGACACTGGACTACCAGCCGGATGGACCAGGGTTCGAGTACCGGTTTGGCGGAAGCGAACGCGGCTCCATCACGCTGGGAGACCGGTATAATAATAGTAATAAATAATAATAATAATAATAATAATAATAATAAATTAATTAATAGTAAAAAAAATAAAAAAAAAACATAGTGAAAGTTGCTCCAAGGGACCTACCTATCCGAAGGTCGGAGTGGGGGCAAATGCAGATTGTGGCGCCGTCTGGCGTCACTTCCGAGAACTACAACTAGACATACGCCGAAGCTAAACAGGTCCACCATCCATAGATGGATGATGCCGCAGAGAAATATTAATCATACTACATCGAGTATGGCCCGTCATGATATCAAGAAGGATATCATGACTTCGTCTCTTTCCACTTCATGACTAGAGGACGAGTGGAAGAAGGCCCTAACAGAATTCGAAGGAATCGATCCCACAAAGACTCACGTGATACCGAAGCAGAGGCCGAATAGAACCTTGTGGAGAGTCATAGACCACTTCAATCGGCATATAATACTGCATTACCTCAACAGCAATGATGCAACACTGGAGGCCATCCACACAGCCGTGTATTGTACTGCGGTAGCAGCCATGAGGATTAATGTAAAAGAAACGAGAGACCAGCAGCAGAAGAACCGAAAACGGAAGGAACCGCCAGCTTGGGAAAGAAGACTTCAACAGAAGATAGAAGAATTAAGAGTCAATTGGCCCAGTACCAACGGGGCAATAGGACTAAGAAATTAATTGGAAAAGTGAAGAGAATCCTAAAGAGAGACAGCGTCCACAGCACACATGAGACAAAAAAATCAGAGAATAGGAGAGTACTTGGACACATTGAAGCAGAATCTCCTTGCACTCAGCAAGTGACTACGCCGATACAAAGAGCGCTCCCAGAGGAAAATAAACAACCGAATCTTCGATGAGGACCAAAGTGACCAAACGGACCACCTGAGCAGAAGACGATTGAGGAGTTCTGGGGAAACATATGGAACAGGGAAGTAAGACATAACAGCTGAGCCCCCTGGGTAGAACTAGTATATCAAGAAAACTATGGACGTACAAGAAATGAGAGAGTTGGAGACTCGGGAAGAAGAAGTAAATCAGACGATCAAGAACTCTCGCAGCTCGCGAACTGCAGTAATAGATAAGTCCACAACTACTGGTACAAGAAGCTCACTTGCACACATAAGCACCTGGCAGAACAGTTCACCCGAATGATAAGGCACCCAGAGACAATCCCGAAGTTTCTCAGATATGTGATCAAGGAATCACATATCTGAAGCCGAAAGAAACAAAGATACAAGAAACCCGGCGAAATATAGGCCAATCAACTGCCTGCCAACAATGTACAAGATCCTGACCAGCTGCACAACCAGAAAGCTATCAGACCACTTGGAGAGCCAGAACAAAAGGGATGAACAGCAGAAAGGATGCAAGCAGCTGAGCAAAGGAATTAACCATAGATGCCACGGTTATGGAGCAACCCTACAAGAAGCACCGCAACATGTACACAGCCTACATCGATTACTGCAAAGTCTTCGACTCCCTGCCTCATAGATGGCTAAGAGAGAGCTGAACATCTACAAAGTCAATCCAATAGGGACAAACTTCCTAGGAGAAACGATGGCGAAATGGAAACCACCATAACGGACGAAAACATCACAACCAGGCCAATTCCCATCAGGAGAGAAATCTTTCAGGGAGATGCCCTGAGCCCACTGTGGTTCTGTATAGCACTTAACCCACCATGCTCAACAGTAGCAAGTACGGATATAACCTCAAAGAAGGAAGGAAGAACCTGTACACCCTCACCCACCTGATGTACATAGATGGCATCAAGCTCTACGCGTGAACCGAGAAGCAGCTCAAGCAACTTCTCCAGATCACCGAAGAATTCAGCAATGATATTAGGATTGAATTTGGTCTAGACAAATGCAAGACCCACGGATTGCACCAGGGAAATTAATCAACCGAAACTACCAGTTGCAGATTAGTAAAGAGATCGAAGCCATGGCCGAGGGAGAGGCTTACAAATAATTGGGGATGATGCAGACTCAGCATTTACAGCACAAGAAAATTAAGGCCTGCCAGGCTGAAAAATACCATCAGAGACGCTGTAAGATATAAAATATTACAATAAAATATTTTTTACACAGGAGAGATTAATTAAAAGTAAAGCTTCTGGTATAACAATATGGGGCGGCGAAACCTTACCAGTCACAAATATTATTTAAGAAATGGGTCACTCGCTAGGGATTAAATTATACAAGGTTACAAGAAAGGAGGAGTAAGCATGAGAAAAGACAAGTAGCAGATGGGTTACACTTCAACTCCGAGCACACGGGAATAAACCAAATGATGACCAGATGACCGAGTTTGTCGGAACATTCCTTTGATCGGTAACACCTGGAGACGAGACGGGAAGTAAATACTTGACAAATGCTCGGATTAGAATTAAGACTGGCGTCTGGCTGTCGATGATGGCAAGTTTTGTGGATCTTGCGAAGTAAAGGTGCTAAGTAACCAGAGAGTTGCGCAAATGGCGGCGGACTTCAAAGGGACGGACAGCCTGAGAAATTTACAAATTTATTAAAATGAGAGGTTGCATCGAGCACTGAAGGGACAGCTTGGGAAAGGATAACATGGGGGAATAGGACAGTGAGAAAGGTTTGATAAAATGAGAAGATTGGTTAAGACCAGGAACTAGGGCAGGTCCGGAATATAGAGGCGGTACGGGATTAAGACGAACAAAAAGAGAGAACCGGGGGAGAGAAAAAAAACACAGAGTTGAGGTTTTTGTCGGTGTTTGTGAAAATGAGTTAGGCAGAAACACAGAGTTGAGTTTTTGACTGTGTTAGTGAAAAAATGAGTTAAAGAAAGACAAAGTTGAGATTTTTGTCGGTTTTTGTGAATATGAGTTAGTCAGGGAGACAAAGTTGAGATATTTGTCGGAGTTAGTTAATATGAGTTAGTCAGAGACAGAGTTCAGATAATTGTCGGAGTTAGTGAGAGAAGATCCCTGTGAAATTTTCTTCTTGTGAATCAGTTTTTTAAAATAAAAGGTGGGGCGGGGAAGTGGGAGAGAGAAAAAAGTAACGGAGAAAGTAAAGGAATGAAATGATAGAAATCAGCGAAGGCAAAAGTGCCTGGAAAAGGAGGAAGCCCCTTTCGATGAAGGCATCGAGTTCCGATGTCCCAGATGGTATGAAACAGCCCCTGTATCGAAACTAACAGGCGATGAAGGCAAAGTGCCAGCCTAGCCCAGTAACGACGGAGTAGGACCGTACGTCAAAGAGCCAGCCCAGACCAGATAGCAAAGCGAGTTTAAGCAGAGTAGCAGAACTGTAACCCGCACGAAAATCCTCTGGAAGTCCTGAGATGAATGCCCTTGGCAAACGATGAGGACAGTCCCAAACAAGGAGCGGAAGGTCCCAAGACAGAGAAGTCCAATTCGTAAAAATTAAGTAAGTGACTAGTTATATATTATTCTCACTTACCCCTAAAGGACTGTAGGAACCCTAATATTAGATTAGTAGAAGTTTAGAAAGATACTAAGGGAAGGATGTACAAAAAGATAAAAATATATACATAAATATAGAGATAAGTCAGATGATAGTTATGGTTTTGATTAATGTATGATTAGACATATGTAGAAAGGTAAAAGAGAAAAATTTTATATTTGTTTTTAGTTATTGTCTAACATATATGTATTATAAATTTTGGAAGGGAAGGGTACAGAAATACAGAGAAAGGAATAGCCTTCTGAAAATAGCTAACCTTTGGAACAAGCATTAGTCCAGAAATTGATGTCAAATGTACGATTTATCTTGATTAGAGAAAGTTTGTGAAATTATATTCCCCAAGACAAAAAGGGGCACTAAATAAATCAGGAGTTAAGAATGAAATTCCTAAATCAATTTATAAAGTAAGAATTTGACTTACATAGGAGAAAGGGTGTTAACTAAACCTTTTAAGTATTTATTGATCATGTGTGAAGAAAGAAGAAACTATAGCAGTTTTCTGTAAGGATATTAATTATGTTGTGTAGAAATAAATAACCCTTCTAGTGTAACCCAATGTACTAAATTGCATATATATCTGATGCTACATAGGCAAATTTGAACAATATTAGTATGTGCCTGAGTTTTGATCACTTTATCATGTTGTATATATATATGTATGTAAATAAACTATGTTATTTATTAATTGGTGAATTTGTTATTCTTGAACACTCAGCCTTTCCGAAGGGAATTATACATAATTGAGAAGTTCCCTTGAACCTGAAATTCTCCTGTGAATCCAAAGTCAGATGTGTAAGTGGGGATATAGACAAGGGGTCTATATATTTATTAGGGAACAAAACACCATATTTAGATATTTAAAATAATTTTTTTAAATTAAAAGAACCCCCACAACTCATAAGCCTACTGAAAGCAAAGCTGAACGGAGGGAACACAGTTAAAGCCATAAACACCTATTCAGTCCCAGTGCTAACATACTCCTTCCGAGTCATAGATTGGACTAACACCGAGCTGGAGGATATCATGAGAAAGACAAGGACAATGATGACCAAGAGCTGCTAACACCACCCTACATCTGCCGTGAAGAGACTGACAATTACCCAGAAAGAATGAGGAAGAGGCCTGATAGACCTCAGTCTATCATGCTCCTTGACAATTTAGTCAATGGTATTTTGCTGTATGTGACAATTTGGTGAAAGGTATTTTGTTATATGTGACAATTTGGTGAAAGGTATTTTGTTGTATGTGACAATTTGGTGAAATACTATTCGATGAGTAACACAATTTGGATATGCGCTACAATTCGATGTATCACACAGAGATCGTATATTAACAAAATCAGTGAAGTAGAAGGTTTAGGTAACTAGCGAAATGTTGATGACTTGGAAAGGAGGAATGTAGAAATTTAGAAAAAAGAAAATAATATATTTTTATCCATTTATTTTGCAAAACAGGATTCGCGCCGATCCTTCTCATAGTTAATTTTGAATTTTATTTGAGCGTGGTGGGTTGGCTTATTGGTATTTTGAATGGAAGGAATGGATCCTTCTCATAAGCAGGTTGGAAAGTGAATAATTACCTAGTTCAGTATGACCATATTGTAACACCTTTAATCTAGATAAGATTATTTCGGGGGCAGAAACCAGGTGAAAAGAAAAGAAATAAAGATTATTACTGTGAAAGTTGTTAAAGCCATACTCTCTTTGATACCATGGACTGGATGAGGGTTGCAATGACAGAAGAAACTCATATACATAGGAAAGGAAAGTTAATGAATTAGGTTCCTTTTTCTTTTGCAGAGAACTCCAAAGTCTGTTCTATTCTTGTTGTTCTTATTGCAGTACTCTTTTAGGAGCATCACCGGCTAAGACCATGTTGCTCCGCGTATACTGTTTGTAAATTGCTTGTGTTCTGAGGTCGATTTTCTGTTCCCTAGACGAAAAACCCGTTTCCGGGAGAAAAAACCATGCTGTCCTTCACTTTTACGCCTCAGACCGACTAACACAGCCATGTTGTAAAAAAAAAAAAAAAAAAAAACCTATATAACTCTTCGCATCATTGAAGGAATCCGAACTCGGGACTTTTACGTACGGCGTGGCGAAGACGGTTTCTTATATGCACTGTGTTACACGCAAGAGCAAAAAAGTTTAGAATGCGTTGTTGTAACCAATAACTTATGATGGAGGCTTTATTGGTTCCAACAAAGGCTAAGTAAGTGAACAAATATGAAATTTAACAAGAGTCTTATTCAGCTCAAATATGAGCGAAGTTTGGTTCACTTTTCTATTTCTATTTTATTCTTCTATTTTATTCAACTGAACAGAATAAATTCATTTGAAACGTCATGTGGAACATAACTATAGTTTCTTACTGTTATATGCTGCAATTAAGAAAACTATGTCAGTAATTGAAAAAGAAATACCGCTTAATTAAAAATAAACGGTGTTTTGTGAATATGCATATTCAGTTCAGCACTTTTTCAGAGAATGACCAGAGAAACACTTTAAAATCATGTTTAGCTGTTATTTATTTATTTATGTGGGCAACTGACTTGGCTAAACAATTCTGTGTATAAAGAGAAAAAGAATTCATTCTGGCTTGCTTCCAGTTGACAAGAGAAATTAGTTAATAACATAACTATATAAAAAAAAAAAAAAACCTCTTAAAATTCTCGATTTTCTTAATTGCAAACATGATTTCGGATTTTTGTAAACAAATTCGTTTCGAAACTCGCTTTTGCTGAAAAGAAAAGAAAATTTAGTTGTTGATATCCTTGATTCAAGTGGTACAACCGGTAAAACTTGGCAGAACTTTTCTCAGAAACATATAAATAATACATATATATATATGTATCACTTGTTCATCAAGTTTCTAGCCAAACACCAGCATATGAAGCTCTTGCTGTTACTCTCAGCTGTCTGTGCCGGTAGCATAGTGGAATCATCACCCTCCTCCCATACCGGGTGGGAAAGGCCCAGGTTCGAATTCCGTCGATAACGCGAGAAACTTTAATGGGCCTTTTCCCATTCCGTGGGTGAATTAATCAGGCTTAAATCGGAAAGGTTTTCCACCATAAACTGGAGTTTTTTTGTCGTCTAGCAAAAAGGCGAATCGACCCGAGAACACATGCAATTTACAGACATAATATATAACATAAAAAAAAAAAAATTGATTTTTTTTTTTTAATTATCATTAAAAATTATAGCCCAGACATGCAAAATAGACCAGATGGCGCCCCAGCCAACTGTAATTTCGGCACTGGACTGATTCACGGCCTTTCTTATACCGACCACAATCCATAATGATTGCGGGTACCTATGCACTGATGCCTACCTGTTGAGCTTTGGGTTCCAATCCTAGTTTGCTGTTAATACCAATATAAAATTAAATTAATGTAATTTTCAGTTATATTATAATTAGGATACCTAAAACTGAATATGATAAAGAATTGAGTAAAACTGTTATTTGAACTACAGAAACGGGTATGCATGAGACATTCATTTAGTATGGCTATCTGTCCGCTTAAAGCCCCTGAGGAAGTAGCGGAGAGATGGCCATACTAAATGAATTTAATTTTTCCCAATTTTATTCCTAATTTTCCCATTTTTTACTATTTTTCTTTTCCTTCACTAACATTATATTCTTTAATAATTTCTCATTTCCTGTAACCTTTTATATTCTATTTTTATTCTTTTAACTTTATTTCATTTTAATTTTTTCAATATAGATTTATAGGCGGACCGACATCTACTGCACACTAAATTGCTAGACAGCACAGTTAGGCCTTAATGCCTGAAATGCGTCCCACCCAAACATAAATTACACCACAACAGCAAATCCAAAAATTATAGAGAATCATGCCCTAATACTATCAATGTGCGTATAAAATGTTTAATTGATAATTTCACAATAGCATTAATGCTACATAACTACAATCACAAACACACACAAAGTTTGTGTGTTTGTGATTTTACACACAAAGTTTGTTCGTTAGAAAGTAATAAAACTTAAAATTAGCGATTAAGTGTATATATATAATTTTAATAATACATAACACATATAATTGACACTTTAACTATATTTTACCTTCCGCTTCTTAGAAAATTGTTAATCTATTTTATATTTACTGTACTCTTTACGCTATGATGGTTATTTATTGTCCACTGTATCTTGGTTGTATGCAGTAAAAAGATTGTTTATTTATTTATTTATATTACGAAAAAAATTATTATTAGCAAAAATTTATGCCATCTCACTGTCATGGTATGAAAGTTATTGTTTGATTAAATTTTTTTGCAACTTACAAGGCTCATTAAGCTGTCACGTGCTTCCTGCAACTCGTTGTTTAAAAAAAAAAAAAAAAAAAAAAGATTAGCTGATTTGATTTTCAAGGGAATTGCCTCATAAGCACTAGGATTAAAAATACAATGACAAAGGGACTGGACCTGGATCTTTTCTAAATTACTTGCCTGTTCGCAACGGAGCACCTGGAGTGCAGAAACCATTAAGCAGACTTTCAGAGCCTTCGAGAAGATACACAACTATTTGTCGCTGCAGAGGAGTCATACATTTTTGAGAGTAATTTCCAAAACACGCATTAGCCTCCGTCACAGATCTGAAAAAAAAAATTATAATAATAAATAAAACAACACGTTAATTTTACAATTTACATTTAGAAACACCGAATACGCTTAGAATGAAAATATAAATAAAATAAATATTAGAGTTAGGATTACTCGAGAATACTTATCTACCAATGTGTATTATGTCTGTAAATTGACAAATCGTCAATTTACGTCCACAAAAACAGACACCTGAGCAGAGAATGCAATTATGTGGTTGGCTTTCCTGTTTTGGTGGACGGAAAAACCCTGCATTCAGGGAGGAAAACCTTGCTATCTTCGTCTGAGACCAACTAAATCATCCCTCGCTGTGTTAAAAAGACAGAGTAAAGTTCCTCTTTTATTGATGGGGTTCAAACCCAGGTCTTTTCCGCCCCGTATGAGGAGGATGGTGATTATAATAATAAAAAAAGCCCCATCGGTGTGAGGACTGTTTAGATTGAGAATTAAAAATGTTTATGCTCAAATAATTTAAGGAATTTTATACGATCTGTCTTTCTCTGTCTCGCTCTCTTTGCACATCGTCTGGAAAAGGCCCGGGTTCGAGCTTCGTTGAGGCAACAGATTTTTTTTTTTTTTTTTTTTTTTTCACACTGTGGAGGAGAAGTTAATCGGGCGGTGGCAAGGGCTGCATGGTTTGTTACCTGAAACTGGTTTTTTCATTATGCAAAACACAACAGCAGACCATAAGATGTGCACAATTTGCAGACCCAATGTACTGACGCCTCATAGCTTCAGTTGTTTTGGAAAATCAAAAAAACAGCAGCAACCGAACAACTAGTGAAACCCATCAAGGTGTATTCATTCTGCGAACAAACAAATAATGATAATTTACATACACAATATATTGACTCCTTTCCGTTTCAACTGCATTGGAGCGAATGCAGTCGATCTCAACCCTTTAGCCAGGCATGGCTTGTGAATAAAAAATTAATGTGAGATATGTTGACCAAAAGAAAACAGAACCAGAATTAATTTCTCTGCTTTGTTCATCAATGTTAAGAATTTATCATAATGCAAGTAATGTAATACGTTACTTAGATTATGAAAACTGACAGCTTCTTTTGTAACCGGCTTCAATTTTTATATTTCGCAGATGATAATTATTAAATTATAATAGAAGGGAGTCCTTTGCTGAAAGCAAAAATTTCTACTGAAAAGCAGAAATTTTCAATATAAATTTCTGTTGAAAAGTAGAAATTTCCCCTATCTTAACACGAATTCTTTGCCGTGTGTCCAGCTCAACGTCAAACAAGAATCGTAATGCATTGAGGTGCGCTTTCTTTACCTCATTTACTTCAATTGGCCTCATTTACTTCAATCTGATGATTCTCAGAGCTTAACTCAACTTATGCGTAAGAATCAATTTTAATGCTATGCTTTAATGATGTTTATAATGTTTGGATAGAAAGGTTCAGAAATGATTTTATAAGTAAATTAAAATTGAACTTGCCATTTTTGCTTTTGCTCCTTTCTAAATTACCTTGGACAGCTTCTCACGAAGCTTCTCTCTTCGCCACGACAGATAGAATTTCTGGAACTCGTTTATTCATGTCGATTTTAGTGGTCCAGGTAAGCTTCTGGAATCCAGAAACCTAAAACGTGCCTCTTTCGGTGAAGTTTTGATACTTGAATAGAAAAAGAAGCTAAATTAAGCCAAATTTTAGCCAAATGAGAAGGTAGGGAGGATATCTGAAGGATTCGTTTTCCTTTTAGAAATTTGTTCACCGATAATGAACTGCGAGCCAAATCATTCAGTAGGACAATTTCTGATGGAAGAGGATCCGTTCAGCTGTTTCATCTGTGGCCTATGTCAATTCTCCGATTTGGCTCTATCTGATTTGTTTCTGTTCCTAAGTATTGAAGTTTTACTGAAAGAAACTCCTTTAGGTCTTTGGAGGAAGTCCAGTAGTTTACCTCGAAGACACTAAAATCGATGTGTAAACGAATTCAAGAACAATTTCGTGTAGAGCTGTGTAATTTCAGGGGAAGCAAAGCAAATAACTGGCAGTTCAATTTTAATTATAAAGCCATTCCTCGAAATTTCTATCCGTTCTTCGTACAAAATTTAAGGGAAAACCATTTATACCTAAAGTGCCTATTTAAGAGTAGGCGTAGTGCCAAGGAGTGAAATCTCAGGATCAGCCCAGTGACCTTATATAAGTGACCTTATAACTGTCCATTATACTATAATGGTATCAGTATAATGATATTTACCACCAGTTAAAATATTTTCATAAAAAAGCAAGTACCAGGAAAGCCAGAAATTTCGTCACCATCCAACAGAGAATCATCTGAACCTCTAGTGTACTTAGAGTACTTCAGACTTTCAATAAGTTTTGTTCAGAATTTCCACTGCCACTGTACGATATGACAAAATTCCAGGTATTTTTACTTCATAATAAATGCAGTAAAATAGAATATGACAACGGTTAATGTTTTTTTTTTTATTTCATTGCAATAAATAAAAGTACTTTTTCTTTACGTTCTAATAACTTCGACGACTACATGTTTCTTTAGAGTTTAAAGGGGCAATCGGATTCTATGGACAGCTTTTCTCCCATATAGTTCATTGAATCGAGGTTTTACAGTATCTAGTCCAAGTGAGTTACATTACTGTTCGAAATTAAACAGGCCACAGTTTAACTGTAGATTGTAACAGTTGAACTACTTCCTAGTTTCAATTCAAAAGCAATTTTTTAACTATGATTGAATAATGAATTAGTATGAAATTAGTACTTAATATGAAATAAATACTTATTGATCTTTATTTAAAAAAAAAAAAAAAAACATCAGAAACCCCCGAAGTCTATTGATTGAAAGGCTTCGAAACTAGACTTTTCCAAATAACAGTTCATTGCAAAGAAAGATAATCCGAAAAAAACAAATATTGGTTGGAAAACAATAAGTGGAAGTAAGTTTTCGGAAATGTATTCATTGAAATAAGCGTTGCAGCTCTTACACGCTCTCTCTCTCTCTCTCTCTCTCTCTCTCTCTCTCTCAGGATAATTTTAGACAATGAAAAAGAGGATGGGTGAACTCCCTAAAACTGCGCACAGTAATAGATCTCGTGCTTATTAAAGATAACAGGGAAGTCGCACGATATTTTCAATGACGTCAAATGAATCACACTAATAAATTACACAGGGTTGATTCAATTAGGCTGTCGCAGTGAGGAAATGGATGTTAATGAAGTGACCTTGTCGTATGGGAGCGTTGCTGTTCTCAATATGAAATAAAAATAACTTACTCGCATTGGTTATTTACTTCATCTTCTGTTGTGGCAACTCCATTGCCTTGGTGATGCAAAACCAGTGTTGCAAAACATAGATCGACCTCCCGTAGATGACATGACTGAGAGAACACCTGATGGAAAACTGCAAAACACAAAATACAGTATATGGATTATATGGAATTACCTTTTTTCCCACAAAATAAACAGCGCATGCACGCACACAAGCACACAAAAACAATAGAAGAAATGTAATCGGAACTTTGCTGACTCCTCCTTAGATTGATACTGTTGTTCTCTTTTATATATATATATTTTTTTTTTTTTTGGAGGAGGGGAACAAAAGTGACTATGATCATGAGGCATCAGGACGTTGTGTCTGTAAACTGTGTGCATTCTATGGGCAGTTTATGGCTAAACTCGAATTCCCGAGAGCAATCGTGCAAGCTTAATCGGTCCGAGCAGACTAACTCGCCTGTGAAAAAAATCCATAAATGTTCCTTTCGTCGGGAGCAACTTTTATGGTCTACTTTGATCATATCTTGATTCGGACGAGAATTGAACTCAATCTTTTTCCACATAGTGTGCAAGGGCCATGATTATAATCTAGTATTTGCCTTGCGGACCATCTAAATTATTCAGCGAACGTTAGGAGCACATGTGGCTAAGGTTTTAAAAAAATCGCTTTTCTAAATCACTTTGAAATGAATGTCGACAAAGTTCCCTTAAGAAACATAAAAAAAGTAAATTTTTTATATTATAGAAAGAAAGGCGCTTTTTTAAGAAGTATTACACTAACATATTCTATTTTTTTTTTTTCTTTTAAATTTCAGAAACTGCCATTACACTAGCTTAATTGGGATATCTTACCATGTAGGTGAAAATTAATATTATTATTTCCCATTCCTCCCTCTTCCCTATTAGGTTCTATAAAGCAAGTAAACATTTCTTCTGTATACTGTTATATATAGGAATTTTATATTCTGCACCATAGTGGGGGAAAAAAAAAAAAAATATATATATATATATATATTCGTTAGAGCCATTTTCTTGTTGTTTGTCTCCACAAGGTGAGACCGCTTTTGTATTTGAAGAAAGGTCTGATTATAAAGTAGATTCGTGAAAACATGACTGGAGAAATTATTGTTGATAAAATGGCACGATTTCACAAGGGGTGATCATTTAATTCTGGGGCATGATTTTGTTTTCTGCGCGAACTTTCCATAACTGCCGCTAGAGGCGCTTTCCCTGATCGCTACTGAGCAGACTCTGTGTGCGCATGCCAGTACTTGTCGAGCTAGTGTTGCGTGAAGAGAGCTTTTTTTTAGCCGCATATCGCTGACTTATTTTGAAGCAAATACAGTATCATGTCGGATATACAGATTGAACAGCGATATGTTATTCGTTATTGTGGCTTAAAGGCATCAGAAACAGTTAAAGGGATGAACGAAGCATATGGTAATGAGTCTCTTGGTAGGACGGCCATATTTCGGTGTGACCAAACTTTCAGGTGTGAAGTAGTTTCTTCATCAAGACAATGCTAGGCCCCATGCGGCTAATATTGTGCAGGCAGTTATCACTGCCATAGGTGCCGAGGCGCCACATCCCTTTTTTTTTACCGGATTTAGCCCTATGTGATTTCTTCCTGTTTCTACGTCTGAAGAAAGCTTTGAAAGGCAAGCGTTTCGCTTCCGACACAACGATGCCCGTAGAGCCACAACGGAAACGCTTCGTAGTCTTTA
The DNA here is from genome assembly GCF_048544385.1 of Mastigoproctus giganteus. Lineage (NCBI taxonomy): Eukaryota > Metazoa > Arthropoda > Arachnida > Uropygi > Thelyphonidae > Mastigoproctus > Mastigoproctus giganteus. Next base: position 134,462,391 of record NC_143579.1, read on the forward strand.
GAAAAATGGTTTGCAAGAAGCATTTAATGCGTGGGTACGACGGTGGCGAAAGTGTGCAAAGTTCAAGGGAGAGTATTTTGAGAAGGAGAAATCGGCAGAAGATTCAGATGATGACAATTAAGATAAAATCTTGCACCAGTCCGCATATTAAATGATTCCCCCTCGTATAAACTAACTGATTAGTTTCTAACTTCAATCTCCGTATCAAATTTTCTTTCTGTGTATAAAACGTCCATCCTTTTAAAATGCGGGCTGAGTTTTTTGTCCTTTCTTTCTTCTGTACAGTGATTTGAACTTGGTAAAAATTATCGTATATTTCCAGGATTAACACCGTTATTTATCTTTTTATGAATTTTCAAAAACCCCAAAATGCCTACATACGGAAATAAATTTAAACATATACAGTAAAGCCGCTGAAGGGTGGAAGTGGAGGGGGGGAATCTCAATATCCAAAGTTGCATTTCTTTTTACACTTGAGACTAGACATCAGTAATAAACCTTCATGCTCACCAGAATTGTATCAATTGATAATGTTTTTTATTCATTTATTATTTTTTTATATATTGGCACTTTAATAGAAAACATCAATAAGAGTTTAAAAAATTGAAAGTTATATTGAAAATATCAAATTCCAAAATAATGAAGAATAAAAAAGTTTTTGTTGTCTTTCTAAATTGTTTTGGGAGCACATTCCTTTAATAACACCCTTTTTTCTCATTTTATTTCCACCCTCCCCTTTTCTTCGTTTGTTGCTGTAGTTACGTACGAGTTTACTTTCTATTCGCCACTTAGCGTGCCATTCACTGGCATGGTTTTATTTTATGTTCAAATTATGTTTCCGCAATATGTCGTAGACTTACGAGTTTACTTCCACTAATGTTTGATGTACTGATTTTCTTTTTGTTTTCTTTTATTATTTTTGTTTATTATTTAATTAATTAAAGTTTATATATGTTTTTTTATTTAATTTAATTTTATTATTATATATATATATATATATATATATTTTTTTTTTTTTTTGGCTGATACAGAAAATGTTTGTTTTCATGCATCACGTTGCCTTAGCGGCGTTACTGATACTAAAAAAAAAAATAATAAAATAAAAATAATAAAAATAAATAAAATAAATTTTCTGTTTGTACTTCGGGACGACAAACACAAGGTCATAAGAGTTCAAAAGATAGATAGATAGATATCCGAACATTACCGTATTTAGTAGTCACGCGATTGGAACCACAGTCACTTAGTGCGTGTCTACTAATTATAATAAATAATGAAACGATATGAGAATAGAATTTTGTTTAATTTATAACAATTAAAGTGTTTAAGAGGAAGCTAAATCTTCGATATGACAAAACACTGCTTATGAAAAAATTACTAAGTATTTTTTTAACTATAACAGCTCAGAATTGGAATTCTGAACTGTTTATTGCCATTTTCAGCAGAAATTTTATGAATTTAAAAATTCTTGAGAAACATTTTATATCTTCGAAGACATAAGATCCATTCAGGATTCAAGAAGTACAGCAGAATTTTATGCGAAATTGTTTGTTTGAATTCAGCGCACATACAACAGAAGAGCGGTAAGATATCACTCATTTCCTGGTATATCTTGTGACTCATCACACTCGTGATGATGATGCATCAGTGAGCATTATTAGTGAAACCTGCCTGTGTCATACACATAATGAAGCAATATACGAATTGATATTCGAAACCATCGATTAACTGTCGTCTGTAGTAAGACTGAAGTAACAAAAATATCAAGGCTAAGAGATGAAGAGACAAGAAAGAAAAATAAAAATTCGTCAGTATTTCGAATCAAAAGCGAAGCAGTTTGGAGGAAACTTTTCTCTCTCAGTAGAGGCGAAATGAGGAAAAAAGAATGATTAATAAATTGTGTTGTGAATTGGTTTCTACGAAGGCACAATTTTCGTGTGTTTTGATTAAGAGATACTGATTCCGAGAACTAAAGCAAAGGCGATTTCTGTTTTACGCCCAGTATTCTAGAGGCCGGTAGGTAGTAGATATTAAAAAAATAATAACAAATTTCATCTTAATTATCCGTAATGATCACCTAAGGTTAGTGGAAATAGACGAGATAGAGAAAAATACTGTCGTCTTTTTACATAGGATTGAATCACAATAAACTCAAACGTCGCTACTAATATGCCGATGCGCTGATCACTCGGCTACGGCAGCAGCTGAAAATCCATCTCAAGCTGTCCATGCTTGACCTGTCATAATAATAAATAAAAATTAGAACACCAATGTTGAAACCACTTTCTTTTCTCTGTTCTTCAACCGGTTCAAGCCCATGTCGTTGCTAAACCAAAAATGCTCATGTGTTGTTGTTGTTATTTGGAGCATTAGCAACTAAGGCCATATTGCTCCGGGAATATGCGGTGGTCATTTCCTGACCTTTCTGCATCCCCCGTATTTGGTGGTCATGGGCTCGAACCCCGATCTAATCAAGAAGCATGTGCTACGCACTGCTGCTCCTGCCCACCTGGCTACGGAGGCGCCATACAGTACATACGGAGTGATATTGCCTTAGTCTCTGATGCTCCTAAAACCCTATTACAACAACAACAATTCTGAACACGTGTAAAATAGTCAGAGAGTTTCTCGAACAATAATAGTAACCCGGCCATAACAACCTCCCCATATACCTGGTACCTGTACCTGTCACGAGATGAGAAAAAAAAATCATTAGGAGAAGAAAATAATAATAATAATAAACAAAAAAGATAATAATAAATGGTGAAAGCATAAAGAGCAATTCTGTTAATATGCATATGGGATTGAATCTCTTCTCTAACTGGCCTCCCTGCTTTGAATTCTTTTTCTCAAATATCGGAAATTTACTGTTTTTTTGTTCGTGCGTGTGTGTGTGTGTGTGTGTGTGTGTGTGCCAAAGTAAGATGGTCAAGCCTCAGTATATTATGTTTAGAAATGTTCGTCTATTCTACGGTTGATTTGCCTGTCCAACGGATCAAAATGGACTTCGTTTTTCAAAATGTGGCCGAGTAAGTCAGTCATTCGTGAGAGTTGTATGGTATTTGGTTTGTTTTCAAACAGACAGAAAACAAACCAAAGAGACACGCAGTTTCAGATTTCCAGTATACTGATTTCCAGTAGCCAATGCTTAACCATCATTAACAGCAAAGCTGAGTGGCTAACTTTATATATATATATATCTACGAGGTGTGGTCAAGAAGGTCTTAGAGCAGGTTATATAAAATGTATTAATAAACTATACAATGTGTTATTTTTATAACTTAATGTCTTAAATCTCCAAATAATCTTAATGTGTTACATCTTTAAATGATATAAAAAATTATAAATTTTTATGCAGTTTCTAAAGTTTTGTTTTTTCACGTTAGTAGGCGGAAGAAGAATCAACAGCCAGCAAATCGAGCATTGATCAAGTAATCAAAATTTTCACCAAATAGGGCAGAAATGCTAAAGAAATCCATGAAAAAATGACTAGCATGTTAACATATTTCACCCAGTTATGCTATTGTTACAAGATGGTTGGCAGAGTTCTAAAGAGGACGGGAATCCGTTGAAGGTCCGCCATCTGAAGCGATTGCGAACATTGAAAAAAATTTAGAAAACAGAAGAATTACATTGTCTGAACTTGAAAAATTACTTAACATTTCCCATGGAAATATTTTAACAATAATACATTTGCATTTGGGAGCGTTCAAAGTTTGTGCAAGATGGGTTCCCAAAAACAAACTTTCCCCTCATGACAAACAACAGCTGGCGGAATCATAAAAAGATAATTTAAAATTCATTCTTGATAATCCAGATAGATTTTTATCCTATTTGGTAACTGGTGTTGAAATTTGGCTCATTCTCATGATAACGAATCCAAATCATAAAGTAATGTAGACGCACAAGTATTTTCCAAACCCGAAAAAGTGCCAACCCCAACCACCAGTTAGAAAAGTGTTGGCTCCAATTTTCTGGGACATAAAAGGATTGTTGTTAATTGGTTACCTTGTACCTAAATCCATAATAAGAGGAGAATTATATGCCAAAGTTAAAACACAACAATGTGGAAAAGAAGACGAGAAAAGTTGGGTCAACGGGTTTTGCTTCTCCATAACGATAATGCACTCGTGTACAAGCCCGGTTGTTCGCAAAAGCAAATCAATCAATGTGGATATGAACAATTAATCTCCCCCCACTACCCCGTACAGCGGTGATGTAGAGCTAACTGCAGCTTTGGTGGAAGTCTGGTTTGATAACCAACCTTGAAGAAATCTTTTTTAGGATTAAATTATTTGCAGATTAAATAAGATAACCGCATTGAACTTCGAGTATAAACCTTTGAAAAATGTAAAAAAACAGCATTTTGTACCTACTTGTTTATACTCTTTCACAGAACTTTTTGACCAACCCTACAGGGTGTTTCAAAATTGTACGGAACAAATGTGGGAGTAGCTTTTACTGCTAAAAATAAGAAAAAAAAAATTCATATAAACATACGGTATATCACAAAAGCCTTTATTTCTGAGATATTAAACATTATAAAGTTCAGTGACCTCCATATTCAAAGACGCCTTCATCTGTCGGATCGATTTCTTCCTCAACAGATGTTATGTCGAGTCCAGGACTTAGATGTCGACTTCAACGAGTTCGCTCGAGATCGACAATATAGGAAAAGAATAGTCAATGGGATGGCCAAGGCTACCGCGGGTGCCTAAGTACACGTGCCTTGAGTGACCGGGGTTCAAGCCCGTGACTACTGAATACGGTGCTGTTTCTTGTATTCAATCTATCATGCGAACTCCTCTGACCGTTTGAATAAATAAATAAACAGAAAATTTATTTATTTATTACTATTATAATCTCAGTCTTGAGCAATGTACACTCTTAATCCAGCCAACTATGTACATATTTATGCACTTAAACGTATATCCTATAGTATGCATTTTGAAACAAATGGTTGTACACTAACTTAATGTTCTATATATGTAGTATACTCAAGTAATTTCTTCATTTTCCTGTACTCTGTTTCACTTATTTATTATGCTATTATTTATGTATTTTTGGCTTATTGAGGCATAATGTCTCTGTAGTATATTGTTGCAAGTTGCAACTACTATTATGCAAATTATCATTCTAAGCGTTGCAATAAAGATTCTTCTTTTTCTTTAATGCAACATTCAACGGGACGAATTTACGATTCCCTGCCATGTTTTAACATTTCGGGAGCATTCTTAATAGTTTCAGTAACTTCCAAAATGGGATTTTTCAGTTGGATTCGAATAATAATATGGGTTTGAGTAATCTTAGGATTTGAGATCGGGTAACAGGTTGGCCATTGTACAGGGCCATTTCCAACATTCCATCGGGTACGTACTCAGCATTCAGAAAATCAGAAACATCGCGCGAAAATTGAGCGGTACAGCTTCGTACCTATACCATATCCTTTGCTAATTTTCAAGGATGTCTTCCAGTAGTTCCCACACATTGTTCGGCAGAAAATGTAGGGTATACTATTTCTGAAAGCCGCGCTTGTAAAAAATGAGTCGTCTCAAGAACACCACATCATATATTAAAAGAAAGGTATGCTGACAACGAATACTAACGATGATATGTGTGTTTTCCTCTGAGTATTTGTAGAGTTGAGAATTTCATTTCTTGCAAAACAGGATTCATTTGTAACCAAAATATGGCTCAGAAATTGAGGATATCATGTACATTGCAAAATGAGCCACCGACAAAATTTTTCTACTGTAAGAAATGCAAAATTCTTATCTTGTGACAAAAATTCTTGTACAGGCGTACTGTGAAATGGATCCAATTGCTGTTCATATTAATATCCTATATAGCACACGAAACATTTACGCGACCTGGAAACCTTCTGGTACTTGTAGCAGAAGAGCAGGAAGTATTGTTTTAAATACATGTATTTGCAGTTTGCTCTTCAACTTCAATTGCCTGTGTTTCTTGAATTCGACTGCAATTGCTTTAGTTGCTTCAATTCAATTCAACTCCAATTGCTTTAGTTTCTTCAATTCAATTCAACTCCAATTGCTTCAATGCAACCTTCATTTACTTCAATAGCTTTTTAATGTTTGCAACTTGCTCTTCTACATTTGCTGTTTGTTCAAATCTTTTCTCTAATAGTGTTTTTTTTATTGTTTCAGACTATCTCGAGGGTTTAGTTTCAAACAACGTTAACTAGAAAATTGCATTTTCTTTTTCCGATAACTTTAGTTTTACTTTATACAAATAACAATGCATATCGTGTCATATAACTCTATTTCACTAGCACTTTATAAGTTAGCCTAGTCTATAAATACATTTCCGGTAAACCAAGAAAATGTAAAATGACTCTTTTTTTTTTTTGGTTAATTACTAAAACATCAACTACAAAGCAATTTTGAAGTTAACGTTGTTTGACCCTAAACTCTCGAGCTATTTCTCTATGTCGTGTTTTCAAAGGATTAAAGCGTTTTATGGTTTGGTACTCGCTAATTGGAAATTTTTCGTCGTATATACGAACAGAAGTTACGAAATGGTTATTAACCACGCCATGCATTAAAATTATATAAGTTAACTGGATAAAAAAGTAAACGGATTTGTAATGTCTACAATACTACCACTTTAAAAATACCAAGGAATAGGAAATAGACCCTGAAACTTAAGTAATATACACGTTGAGAATTCTAGAACGGCTATTTTAACTGATGGGTAGCCGTCAGTTAAAATATCCTCTCTCACCACCATCTCTAAGTCAGAAAGCAACCGGTGTTACCCAAATGAGCAAAAGTGCCAAAAACATGGGATCAGCGTTCACCACGATGACTTTGGCTACCTGCCGGATGCCCTGCTGCGACGTTTTACCCCTTGTACTGTTGCTCATGGAGTTCATACTTCATTTTGATGCAGATGAAATTTTCTCATATTAGTAGGAATATATATACTGGCCAAAAAAATACCAACCTTTGTATTAAGACAGTCACAAACAGAAGAAATGCAAATAAATGCAAATACAGGCTATTAGACTGCAGTAATCTGAAGCCAGAATGGGGAAACCATGTTGTATATCAGACTTTGAAAAAGGTCTTATCGTGGTTGACGTTTAGCAGCAGCCACGATTCAATAAACGAAAGACATACTGGTTTCTCAAAAGCATCCATTTCGAAGGTTTTTAATGAATGGAAAGCAAGCGGTTCTTCCAATTCTCAAAGGCGTAAATGTGGCAGAAAAACAATACATCAAGAGCGAAGCAGTCGTACTCTAAGGAGTACGACGTCAGTACTAACAGTTCTTCAATATGACGAACTGTTTATTGCGTATTGAAAATTAAGGCTACTGATAATATTTAGTTAGTAAAGAGATTCAATTTAACAATTTTGTATTGTGTAAAAATTGTTTAATCAGTACACTCCAGCAAGCTGTTTACTACCTTTATAAAACTAAAAGACGTTAATGCGAATTCTACTTTTCTTACTTCAACTTTGTCATTCGGTTCAGGACTTCTCGATATAATAGTGATCATAATTCAGTGATCACTCAGTGTATATACGGCCCATTGGCAGTAAAACCGGCTGCAATATACTGTGCTGCGGTTTTAAAAATAATCATGTGAGGTTAAATGTTAGGGACACAACGCAAGGTCATGTCAGGATATTTTGTTTTCTGCAGGCTAGCGGACTCTCTCTCTCTCTCTCTGACACACACACACACACACACACACACACACACACACACACACACACACACACACACACACACACACACACACACACACACACACACACACACACACCATCTCGAAATGATGTTTGGTTGTTTAATCAATAATTACTAAAGGTATATGGTTATGTTAGATGGTGTCCACTTGTGGTTCCCACTGTTGGCATTATATGGTGCTGAACATGATATTGTGGGTTCATCTTCCCTGTTCATGCAGGACGAACAAACCCTTTCCCGACGCGTGAAAATGTTGGGCGCTAGCGCCCAACATCTTTATCTTGAACCAGCTCAACATCAAGATGTTGAGCTGGTTCCCGTTCAAATAACAACATTTATAAAACCAATTTATTTTCCTGAACTCGTCACACATTGACTAGGATTATAGAGCAATGGATGGCGATAATGCGTTCTAATTTCTTAGTTTGTCAATGGTGCTTTTCGATATAGGCCATGCAAGACCTTTGATTGCGCTATTCTAAATCCATCGGGTAGTCGCAAGAACCAGAGGCACAAATATAAAAAATCTTAGGGAATAACAGCAGACTAGATTTTTATTGTTTACTATCTGGCACAGTGTTGTGGAATTTTGGAATAAGTTAAGTGTATGATGACATCCTCTTCATACAACCTCAGCAGTCATGGAGAGCAATTAACTGGGTTGACCATCCAGCTTCAGACAACCCAATAACATACGCATACCGCCGTTCAAATTAGCACAGGCAAAAGTTAGGGACCAGAAGTCGACCGTATGCACCCATGTTATACTAAAAGAATTTATATATTTAATATTAAGGTTACTCGAAAGAACAAAGTCATCAAACCATGTGCATTATGGCCGTAAATTGTATTCTCTGGTCAGTTTGTCTGTTTTGCTGCCCGAAAAACTCGGGATTTCGGGAAAAAAAAAAAGTCCTCCCTGAGACCAACTAATTCAGTCGTCATGTGAAAAAAGCTCATAATGTTCCTCGCCTCATTTACGGGATTCTTAAACAGACCTTTTCCACGCGGTGTGGGGAAGACAGATTAAACTAGAATCAGTGCATGTGAGTAATGCACCATTCCGTTGGGATGATAAAAGAGATCATTATTAGACTCAAGGCGGATCCTAGACTGTCTTCCCAATCCAAAAAAATAAGAGAAAAGAAAGACGTGATGGGAAACTATATACCAACGAGTTTGACTTCAGTGGTGGGAAGAATTGTGGAGTCTCTGGTTAAAGATACAATACACTGCCATTTCGATAGGAAAGCATCCTTAACGGATCACAGCATGAAATCGCGAAGAGAAAGCCTTTGCCTGACAAATGTAGTTAATTATTATTACGAGGTCATAAAACAATTAGATGCAAGTGGCCACTTTGACTTTATTTACCTTGATTTAAGTGAAGTTTCTGATATAATTCTCCATGAAATGATATTATATATACTGGAATAAATTGCTTTTACTGGTAATATTCGTCATTGAATCAAGGGCTGGCTAAAAGACAGGAAATAGAGAGTAGTAATAAACGGACATTATTCAGGATGAATCAATGTAGTAAGTGGAGTCCCTCAGGGATCACTGTTTCGCCATTTCTGTTTGTAATATTCCTTAATAACTGGTAATGGAGTGCATGGGGATTGTCAAAGATTGTTGATGATTTTGAAGTAGGGAGGGCAGTTAACGACCAGAATCAGACCATTTTTGCTAAAATGACTAAGATTAATTGCATAGATGTGAAGTTTAATGCTTCTAGATATAAGGATTTACGCTTAGAGAACAGAAATCCTGGAGTTACTTATAAGATATGGAACGTGGAGTTGAAAGAGGTTCATCATGAAAAGGATGTAAGGGTTACGATTCAGTCAGACATGAAATTTTCCACGCAGTGCAAACAAGTGACTAAGAAAACATATGGTATACAGTACATAAGATCTTCGCAAGTAGGGAAAGGGATGCCATTTTCACTGTTGTATAAGACGATAGTGAGACCACGATTAAAATATGTTCTGCTCTGGTGAAGAAAGACAACTTCTAGAAAGGATACAAAGAAAGAAAATCGAATTGTCAAGGGGTATTAACATGTCCAGTTGAAGATCGGCTTAGAAGGTGCGGAATGCAAAGCTTAGCAACTTTGGGGGGCGAGGAGATCTGTTAGAGGTATAGAAGATCCTGAATCAATAAAATAAACGAGGAGATATATTTTTACTGATAGGAGAGAGAACTAGGAGATACGTGCAAATTTTGGTAGTAACAGATGGCTGTAACTCATGAAGTTTACTTTCGGGCAGCGTTTTTGTTATTCATTGGAGTGAAATGCTGCCACGGTGGGAGTGTGATACTTTTTGTTTGGTAGTTTGGCCATTGGATAGTCACTGTTTGGTGTCTAGAAAGATTTGAATAACAGCGTTTTTTATTTTTATTTTTTTGGCAGATGCAGAAAAATGACACAAGCAAGCGTATTCTATCTATTATATTACTAATACTAACGAAAAACTAATACTTGATGAGAACTTTAATAAGTAATACTATAGCCAGTTTCTTTCCTTTGCTTGATTTACTGCTACCTTACAAGAATTCTGCAGTAAATATGGGGCATATTCGAACCCAAGTAATTATTTATTTATAAAAGAAGCAGATTTTTTTATATAGTTTCTATAAAACTTCGAAGTAAACTTGTTCAGATTAAATAAAAAAATTACAAATGCAAAAATCGGATTTTCATATTTCAGTGATATCAGTGATTATGGGTACCAGCAAATTAAGGACTGTAACCAAAGATATGAGAAATAGAAAAATGGATTACGGAGTGGTTGTGATGTTTTTTTTTAACGAAAATTATTGGTCAGTTAAACAAATACAGTGGGTACATAATAGAAGGGCCAATATAAAATGTGGAAAATACTGACCACAGTGTATGAAAGCTTCTAAGTTTACTTCATGAAGATTGTAGGACAATGGTCTTCTTGCATTCATTGTTAAACTTTTGGATAAAATCTGCAAATTGGGGAAAAAAGTTATATATAAATCGACTGCCGCTGTTTCCTTTGTTTTTGGTTTAAATCAGTTAAATTAAAACAAAAAAATGTGCTATACTATGAAGGTCATTTCATGCCAAAATAAATCGAAAATATAAATGATCAGTTTCTTTTGGTATGAAACTGATCATTTATATGAAAAATGTCTTAATATATACTCCCAAAAGTTAAGTTCCTTAATTCATCAAGAAATATTTCTTATACGAATACATAATTTGTCTAGTTACACCAGTCTAGCTGCAAGTGAAATTACTCCAGTTCATATTAATATAGTTCATTGCTTAAATGGCTTAAACTTCAAATTATTTAGGAAGGAGCTAAAAATTCTTAAATACTTACTTAGTATAAAGAAGATTGCGATGAGACAGAGACTCTTCATGATATATACCTCGGGAAGAATAATGAAGTCAGTGAAATCTTGGGTGCCGAATGACTACCTCTCTGTTCCCAAATCCTCCAGGTATTTTCGAACCCTAGGGGATGATTTTATATGCCATGTTTTTAACAAGACAGATGACGTCAGCTTCCCAAAGTGCTTCATGAAGGTCACACTTATTGATCAGACGTAAGTTTTGGTTGAATGGAAATTATAATGATATAAAAGGGCGGAAAGAAAGAGTACGAACAAAAGCCCAACAGGAGATGTCGAAGTTATTTTTCAATGTGTCTCACTTGGTACTGAATGCTGAAAGTCAGGGATGTCTCCTATAGAGTACACTTAACCGGCTTCATGGTGTGCACCCCTCTGTGTTTTCAAAAATTGACAATTTGTTAGTTCTTTCGCATGCATTTACTTTTTCATGTGAACAATGCTTATTTTCCATTTCTTAACGAAATTGCTATATAAATAGATTCTACAGTAACAGACTCATGTTATAGTTGTCGGTTAAACTTTCATGTTTCATTAGGAAGGTTTTTTTTTTAACCATTTTGAAAGCAATGCAACTAATTCAGTATGATGCATTTAAACATGAAATATTCTAGTTCATCTAAATGTAAGTTTCAGATAAGTTTTCATTCCTGTTACTTAATACAGTAATGATCTGACCTTAGCCAATCACAACAGTCATAAGTATACCTTAACGCACAATTTTATATTAGAATGGCCAAATAATTGGAACTTTTTTTCCTGCATCTGGCAAAAAAAAAAAAAAAATAAAATAAAAGAAAGAAAGTCCTAATTACTCGTGCATTTCCATCGACAAAACGTGACCAACTGTACTCACCTTAAATTTTACAAAACTGTCCGCCTCGTCTGTTGGGATGTAATTTATTCTAGTAATTTATATCTCACTGTTCGTAAGTAAATTTCATATCCATCTTTCTGTTATCCCTCTGGTACTTCTGGGTTTGTGTAACCAGCCCAAATCATTTTGAAGAAACCCGCCTCGATCTTGTCGGTAAGCAACCTCCAAAAATTCAAATCACAAGCATACTTTTACGCCCGCTTCTTTACTCCCTCGCCTAGGTCATCGAGGAAGACAAGAAACGACAAGCGCCGCAACATTGTTCGCTAAGGCAACACTAAACAATGCCAATTTATGATTACTTTCTCTTTTCTCCTTCAGCTAGTCCCTGATTCGTCTTAGTACTTTCTCTGAAATCCCAATTTACCCCAAACTACCCGGAACCTAGATATCAAAAGTTTATATTTTTTTTCTTTTGCTGATTTATGACTACTTCTGAGTAGTTTTCCAGACTGATCACCCACCACTTCCCCTTTACGATCCCCTGCTTAACCGAAACCTACTTAAATATACACTTTCTTCCATCATATAATGTGACTGATGAATTTTGAGATTATGATGGGCATCATGGCAAGAACTAATCCTCCTTATATTTCTAGGGTGCAGCTCTAAAACAATTGTTCGCGTGCCGGTCGTCCACCGGAACGAAATTACTGATAACCCTTTAAGAGGAATCTGAATCATTTTTATAATCTCACTGCTTTTACTCAGCCAGATAGTGACTGGAGGAGTCCGAGTATGCGGGGGAGAACATTATCGAGGCCACGTTTTGTCAAGAAGCTAGGTATATTCTTGTCGTTTCCTGCATCGGACAAAAAATTCATTATTTCATACAACACGTTGTCCTCTCTACTTTTACTTATCTACTGAATGCATCATGAAAGAGCCCTCGCTGGTGGCCCTGTAGGTAGGATCGCCGTCTTCGCCACATGGGTGGCAAACACTTGAGTTCCAACCCTTCCATGATGTGAGAAATGTTTATAGGCCTTTTTCATAACGTGGCTAAGTTAGTTGGCATCAGGAGAGTTGGTAGCTTGGTTTTTTTCTCCCGTTAACTCGGGTTTTTCTTCCATCTAACAGGAAAATCGACATGCAGTATACAGACATAATCTATACAGCGCAATATGGCCTAAATTGCTAATACTTTTAAAGCAAACGATCATCATAAATTCAAACTAAATAAAATTAACTAAATTAACTAATAGAAAAATTTTAACTGTGAAAAGATCTAAACCTTCCAAACACTTCCTCGTTCATTTCACAAATATACGTGATCTCAGTACAATCTAGGTAATGCCTACTTTTCTGACAGATGCACCAACACCTCGGTTGCCTCAACACCTCAGTTGCCCTAATTATTTGCTGTACGATTTATTTTACTTCAAAGGTGTACGGTATTTGTGTATATATTCGCTCTGACTTAGTAATTTGGAATCTCCTCTTGTTGATCTTCTCTGGCTTAAAATCTTTCTGCTACATTCTGTAAAATTCATCTGATGCCTCTATCGTTCTCCCAACACCAGAAGTAACTTGGAACTCATTTTCTTTCTCTGAAACTCGATTTTGTCTAGTCCAACTTTCTAACATTGACGTCTCCAACTGGCTTCCCTTTTCTAACCACACAGACCCAGCTGGCCGAGATGCGTGAGGCTTTTACAATTACTAATGACCTTGCACAGATTTCTCATTTACCTACCAGAATACCAGACAATCCTAACTACACAGTCAACACTGCTGATTTTTTTTCTCACGAACAGCCCTTCAAACTACACGGTTGAGGTGAATGTCGACCAACTTGTCGATGGTCGCTTCTCCAATAGAGCCTTTTTCTCTTGTCTGTTCTCAGTCTCGTGCTGTTTTTTGGCATTATGATAATACGAAATGGGATGATCTGTGAGATTTATATTATTAAAAAATGAATAATAACTCTTAAAGAAGAAAAAGAATTCTTAAAAAAAGAAAATTCTAAAAGAAAACAATTCTTAAAGAAGAAGAATAATTAAATAAGGAAAAGTCCTTGTTTGGATTACTGTTTTCCGTCTTATGATATGAATGTTTGCTCAGATCGTGTCAGTGAAATTATTCTTCTAGGGATGAACTTCGGCTGTCTAATAAATGTAGTAGTCTGTTCAAGATAAGAATGTTTCATATCGCATTTGGCTTGTATTAAAATTTCCAGGTCCATTTTCTACTTAATTAAATCACGAAAAAGACTGCAGTTCTTCAAACAGGCCTCTGAGGTTGGGTATATTCATATTGTAAATGTTTTAAATGTTTTTCACCAACCTTATGTAGAAATAAAACACAACGAAAACGAAAACTGGAATCTTGATAACTATGTATTTATAATAAATTACATTTGCCTGTATTTACAATAAATTATATTTAACTTTACAACTAAAATATATGAAATATACTGGGTTAAGAACAATAAAATACATTAAAATATATTAAATTAAAAGCGATAAAACCATAGCTTGCGAAGGCTCCTGCCTGCTTCTTCAGCGGTATTTTCTTTGTTCTGCGGTGCGTCTTTAAATACCAGCAGATTCACGGTACTCATCACGTGTTTCATTCCCACGTGTTCCGTTCTCTTGTGTTATGGAATCGGAAGTGGCTCGAGAGTGGGTCATATGGAACCGTTCATCCCTTCTGAGGATAGTAGCCTCAAAGAGGGGATGGATCCGCGTTCCTCTATCTCTATTAATGTTCACTGTGGAACAGATCCGCAAACTCTCGAGCCACTTGCGGTCCCAGAACTTATGCGCCCGATCGGTGATGATAGCATCGTCCGGGGACGATGCTATCATCGCCGATCCTAAAAATGTTATGTAGGTGAAACAAAACGCCGTCTCAAAGATCGTCTGGGGGAGCACACTAAGGCAATAAGAAATGCGGAGTATGGTAAGTCCGCCGTGGCCGAGCATTTTTGGGAGAAGCAGCACCAGATCTCCCCGGACGATGCTATCATTACGGATCGGGCGCATAAGTTCTGGGACCGCAAGTGGCTCGAGAGTTTGCGGATCTCTTCTACAGTGAACATTAATAGAGATAGAGGAACGCGGATCCATCCCCTCTTTGAGGCTACTATCCTCAGAAGGGATGAAAGGTTCCATATGACCCACTCTCGAGCCACTTCCGATTCCATAACACAAGAGAACGGAACACGTGGGAATGAAACACGTGATGAGTACCGTGAACCTGCTGGTATTTAAAGACGCACCGCAGAACAAAGAAAATACCGCTGAAGAAGCAGGCAGGAGCCTTCAAAAGCTATGGTTTTATCGCTTTTAATTTAGTATATTTTAATGTATTTTATTGTTCTTAACCCAGTATATTTTAATGTATATTTTATATGTATATTTTAATGTATATTTTATACGTATATTTCATATATTTTAGTTGTAAAGTTAAATATAATTTATTGTATATACAGGCAAATATAATTTATTATAAATACATAGTTATCAAGATTCCAGTTTTCGTTTTCGTTGTGTTTTATTTCTACATAAGGTTGGTGAAAAAACATTTAAAACTACAATATAGAATGCAGTTACTAATCAATTCAAACTAGCTTTTGAACAGGATAAATCTTGCTTCTTGTCCAAACGGTAGTTGAACGTTCTATTTTCTGGCCGAAACTTTTGACCATCTATACACCCACTGATGAATCTATTGCCTACTCAGCTAAAGATGAAGCCAACTTAGCAGCATCCGACATTTCTTCTACCATTCCAGTAAATCCACTCAGCGTCTCTTACGGTCTTCTAGCAAACGGACGACTGAAGGATTATGAACAGTCTTTATGCCAATAAAGTCCCAAGTCCTGATAGCATTTTTCCACTTATTCTCAAAACATATGCTCTTAAGCTCTTCTGTGTAACTATTATTCACTTTCTTATTCCACTGGTGTTTTTCCTTCTGCTAGGAAAATTTTCTCATATCTGCTTAGTTTCTAAAAAGAGTGATAAATCCCTCCCATCCAATTGTTGTACCTTTGCACTTGCCTATACTCTTTCCACCGCCAACTTTTAAATTAATCTCGAAATCTTCTATTTGATCAATGATCGTAAATATAAATTCCGTCAGTGCTGATATATTGGCTTACGTTACCTCTCTTCGAAAATTCAGTGGAAAAGTTTGTTGAAACTGAAGCAGTTGCTCAGAACATTTCTAAGGGTATTGTTCGTGTTTGGCATAAAGTTCTTCTAAACAAGCTTCCATCTTATGGATGGCCAACTTTTTTGTAATTGGTTGTCCAGTTTTCTCTCCAACCACTGGCTGCGGTGATGGTAGATGGCTCGCAGTCTTCCATCTTTTCCACCAATGCTGATGTTCTCCAAGGTTCAGTTTTCTCTCACTCTTGTCCTCTTCTATATTAATGACCCTCTCCTGAGACCGATTAACTCAGCAACGTTATAAAAAAAGAGCTTAAATTCCTCGCATCACTAACGGGATTCAAGCTCAGGTTTTTTCACCCGGTTTGTGAAGGACGGTGATAATAACAACTGTGCTACCTACGAGGCTTCATTTCCTGAAAATTACAATCTACAGAAATGCAAGTCTAATGTCAATATTTATCTTCTGTTTTCTCAACCTTCAACCCAAGCATGGTACTAAGTAGTATAGTTCCTAATACTTTTTGTGTTGTCCTCGTGGATAGCACAATCAGTATACTCACTGTCCTCACACCGTTCGGAAACTACCTGAGTTCGAATCCTGCCAATGACGCGAGGAGGTTTTCTGGGCATTTTTCACAACGTGGCTGAGTTAGTCGGTCTCAGGTAACAAGATTTTTTCTACACTACCGGAAACTGAGTTTTGCGTACACCCAGCAGCAAATCGACCACAGTAGACTTGCAATTTACAAACATTATATACGGCACAAATATGGCTTAAATTGCTGATGTGCCTAAAACCCTACAACGCCCCACACTTTTTGTATATGGAGGTTTCATGGAAAAAAAAAAAATACAACTCCTTCGTATGACTATACTGACTGATGTTCTTGTAGCCTCTTGAACCCGCTCTGGGACGTTTTCCACACACGACATACGTGATGGCCGAACTATTTATGGTTTCTCTAACATTCCCACGTGGGAATTCTCTGTTCCGATTCACAATTCCCTCTGGATTATAAGTTACTTCTGCTGCACAATAAAAATCTCGAGATGTATACTGACTTTTCTCGTTTGATATACAAGCGTGCGATGGGGGAGGGGGACTTCTGGCGCAGTAAGCAATATTCTTGTGGACAGAGGGGTGCCTGAATACTTTTAGTTATAGTGTACACTCATTATGTACTATTAGAGAAAGGTATCTGTTATCCGATTCTAATTTAGATAGTCTTTTCATTATTCCACTCTCCTACATTGCATTCTCCCTAAATACTTCTTCCGGTTTCAGTTTTCTTTAAAATATGCATCGCTACCACTGTATTTTTTAAATGTAATCTTTCTCTAATGATCGCTTTTTTGTAATTTATTCTAAGGAACTTTCATTGTGCAATCTCCAGTCGTTGCTTCTCTCTCTCTCTCTCTCTCTCTCTCTCTCTCTCTCTCTCTCCCTCTCTCTCTCTCTCTCTCTCTCTCTCTCTCTCTCTCTCTCTGTTTTCAAGATCTATGTTTTACTTTAATACTCGTATATTAGTGCAACACTAATTAACCTTCAATGTAACGTTGCATATTCTTAATTTGACTTGTACTGCCATGTTTCCAAAATTTTATTTTCATTATTCCATTCATTCTGGTGTATCCTTGCCTTGTAATTTATATGTCCTTAATTTCTGGGATTCCGATTCTTGGATATTATGAGTTCACCTGTTCTATGATCTTGTCTATCGCTGTTTCTAACTGATCTTATTTCCACACATTCCTGTTTTCTTCTTTTGCGCCATTTATATAATTCTATCTTATATTCTGTTGTAATACTTCTGCCTCTTAGTCTACCCCTTAGCCTATTTGGATATTATATGGTAATATAATTATGATAAGGTAGTTTTACTAAGATAATTATAAATGAAATAGCTTTCTAAGGAGTCAGTCCTCTGTGACAGTATAATTAGATTTCTTCTTTTCACTCGTTTAGTGAGGTCTGAATCCCATCGGAGGCGAGCAGAATTCTTAAAGATCTCTTTATTGAAGTGGGGGCTATAGTTAGGCGATCTTAGGAGGAGAGTGCATTGGTTTCTCAGTGAGTTATTTCTGGTGAATTAGCCCATCACAAAGTGCCATTCGGCTATGAACACATCTGTGCAAACATAATACACGATAAAAAGATAATAGCAGTTACTAGAGGAATAGTTCGCTAAATCAATGGTGCTTAATAATTAATGAATACATTCACTGTGTCGTTTTAAAATACTATTATTTTTATAATCAATCAGTAATATTTTTATAATCTTCCATAATTAATGTACTATAATATTAAATTTTTCTATAATATTAAATTAATACTATAATGCTATAATATTAAAATTAAAAAATATTAAAATTATAAAAATATTAAAAAATGCAATGAAATTATGAATTTATAAAAATTTATAAAATCTATAAAAAAGTTATAAAAATTTAAAACATTTATAAAATTTATAAAATCTTTATGAATTTATAAAAATTACTATTGTAACGGTCTACGATTTGCATATATTTATTAATAAAATAATTTGAAGAATACAATGAACATAACAAAACAAAAATATCAAAGAAAAAGATACAAATATTCGTTTATATCTACAGAGAATTTATTTCTATATAAACTACGAAGAAAGTACATATACAGTAACTATAAAAAAATTAGAACACCAGATAGTTTATGTTTACATATCTAGTATAAAATCTAGAAACAAAATATCGCGAAATTTAGTACTTTTAACATTTTAACATAAACTAAAAATATGCAATGAAGGTGTATTATTTTAATTGAATTTTTCTCGCTTTGAAGGATCTTTCATATAAAATTCATAGCGCTATTTCTATATTTCGATAAGATTCTATTAGACCAGTGGTTTTCAACCTGTTTTTTAATAACGGCACCCCTAAGTCATTAATTTTATTTTGCGGCACCCCTACCCTTTTTTCTGCCTGTTAGATCCGATTTTTTCTGTGTGTATATCTGTGTGTGTATGTGTGTGTGTGTATATATATATATATATATATATATATATATATATATATATATATATATATATATATATATATATATATATACGTTATATATTATAATATATATATATACGTTATATATTATAAAATATATATGTTATATGACATTTATTATAATAATATAATTATAAACATTACTTTTCGTAATACAAATTATATATATATATGCTGTATATAATTTTATTCTTTATACAGAGGTACTAAGTAAACATCAATTATAGATCACCACAAAATGAAAAAGATACTGTACACTTTTTTTATAATGAAATAAACATATAAATTAAAAAATAATAATAAGTTTAAGTAACTTAAACCCAAATTACGTGGCACCCCTGGAATGTTGTTGAGGCACCCCGCTTGAAAACCACTGTATTAGACAATACTCATGAACGAATTGGAAAAGTTGTAAAGGGGTTACAGATTTTATATCCTGCAGAATTGATAAAACATGATTTTTAAAATGTCTGTTTAAATATCAACAGATATTCGAAAAATTTTGTTTGTCCTCCAGTGGTTAGCACTCCCGTCCTCACCTAACAGTAGTTTGTCCTCCAGTGCTAACCACTGGAGGACAAACCAAAAAGCTCAGAGGTATGACGTCACAAAACGGGCCATACTTTATAGATATTTGTAATTGGAGTTTCTCTGTTATTTTAGAAATTTGTAAAACACTGTTCCTCTTTCCGTAAATGATTATAAATCCAGAATGTATAATTTTTTTCACTCTCATAAAATCACAAAAATTTCTGCAATCATAAGTAGCACGCACAAAGATAACGCAGTATTTCTTTCAATAAAATTTTTATTTTTATTTTAAACAAAGAACACAAGTTTACCAAAAGCTGTTATCCGTGTCAGGAATACGCCTTAATCTTTTGATTGGCTATAGAAAGCAGATGACTAGCATGACTTCTCGGTATGTGGGATAGGTGGTTGCATATGTTTTACGTTCCACTTACATTGTGGAACGGTAATCCCCCTTTAACCCTTGATTTGCGCTTTCTAATTGCTTAAATTGCCAAAAGACCAGAGGTGGAAACAAAGCAGACAAAGTTAAGTCTCTCGTAATCCGGGCGTTATATGGAAATTTTCTTCATTTTACAGAAATTTTTAAATGTAATTACCAAAAGGAATTCAAAAATTCGCTATAAATAAGTTTGTTAAACACAGGTCTGAGTGTAATTAAATCGAAAATGAAGCAATTTTAAAATATATAACTGGTCGAATGCGCCCTTAAAATGCTTCACCTGGGGCTGGCGCCCGCTCGCCCCACCCTAGTTCCGGCTCTGTTAGCACGTTAATAATAGCCGAACATTTCTTCTTTCGCTATAGTGGGTAGGCAAACTTCTGACTATAGTGAAAGAACCTATAGTACCAGAATTCTACTAAATACCTTCATTCTACCAGAAAAAAGTTCTCCTTAAAAAAACTTTACGCATTGACCTTTTATACACTTCTTTGCCACCGAAGTTGTTGGGTATTGCATTGCAAATAAACAGCACTTTACTTTGGAAGGGGTTATCATTGCCTTCTCATGCAATTACACCACCTGGAAAGTGTTTCGGTGGTACTGCTACCCCATCAGAAGACGAAGGAAACCTTGCGATATACTAGGGGAAGCTATTGTTATTGTTATTTTTTTGGTTTTTAGGAGCATTAGCAACTAAGGCCATATTGCTCCGGGATATGCGGTGGTCATTCCCTGACCTTTCCACATCCTCCGTATTTGGTGGTGACGGGTTCGAACCCCGGTCTAATCAAGAAGCGTGTGCTACGCACTACTGCTCTTTCCCACCTGGCTACGGAGGCGCCACTAGGGGAAGCAGCAGTGAATTAAATCTACATTGGTTGTAATCTAAAACTTAAAGGCAACTAAAGTTTCATACATGGGGAAAAAATTAAGAACACTGATATTCTTAAACTTGCAAATAACCAAAGTTCATTTTATCACAAAAAATGAACAACGACCACAACAACAAAATCTCTCCTTATTAATGCCGAAAACCATTAGTAAGCCATTAGTATGATTAGTGCGAAGTGAATGGAGTGAATTGGGATAGGCATGATTAGCTAAGTTAAAAATAAACTGTTTTTAATAATTATTATGATAATTAATAATATAAATGGTCTTAATTTATAGATTTGAAACTTACAAAGCTGTTTATTTCATCTGCATATATTTATACCAATTTTTAATATACAAACTGGTATAAACAATAAATTTAAACTCATTTATGTTTTCAAGAGAAAATTATCAACTGGATACTTAAAAACTGGATGCTTTATGAACGGTTACGAGACATAATAGTTCATCATAAAGCAGTTGCACAAAGGCTTTTACAAACAGAGGAAGAATTCAGTGAGACACATGCAACTAACTTTCCTTGCGAAACTCATTTCTTGACGTATAATATTGTTTTCATCTCTATCAAACCCAGGATATTTCCTTATACTCCCAACGCTTTGTTGAATTTTTCCTCTTAACTAACCAGTAAATGGTCAGTTGTCCTGACTGTAATTAGTAGGGAAGATGAAGGGTGTACAAAACTTATTAATGCAACTTATCATGGTTAGAAGGCCAGTAGTTTTACAAAACAATAAACTGAGTTTAAAATATAATAAAGCAATAAAGTTAGTAATAGAAAATAAAAATAAAAAACGAGACTAGACTTTACTTATACTGACATGAAAATTGAAGATTTCGTAGGAGAAAACATAGGTGAATTACCAAGAATTCTCTGTGAGTAATGTTTCCCAGCAAATAAGGTAGAACTACGAGCTCGTACTGAATTTGTAAGAAGTTCCAGTATTGTAGCTCATGTTCAAATCGATAATAAGACGCGTCACTTGATTAGCAATATCTAGACTTGAAATAACGATTCTCAAAGAAGGGATGTTGGACTAGTAGAAGCTCTCTGAAGGGACACTAGAATAACACCTTTGGTACTGTTGGCGAGTTTAAATCACCTGATTCCTAACGCTTTGTGGGATTTTACCGGTTTCCTACGTATCATATGTGACCATCCAAACAGAAAATTATAAAAGAGAAAAATTCTGGTTATTTAAAATTTAAATCAAGTGTGTATATATATTCTTGCAAAAAAAAAAAAAAAAAAAAAGACGAGAGCTTGCAAAAGCTTCTGAAGCTTTTGCAGGCTCTTGTCTTCAAAGTTAATATAGGCTGTGCAGTATGGCTTGGTGTATTATCATGCTAAAACAGAAAAGGGTTAACCCTCCCCCCCATACTATTGACACAATGCAGAAGAGCAGAATCCAGGTCTGGCGGCCAGATCTGCATGGCATTCATTGTTTCAAAAACGACTACCAAATGTATCAGTCCAAATCACGAGAAATAAGCACAGACAATGATAACATCTCACCCACATTTTATAACTGAGACGATACACTTTGGTAAATAACCTTTTGTAAACATCTGCCAGACCTGAACACTGCTATCAAATCGGAAAATATACTTCCAATTGTCACCCAATAACACAGGTTTCCAACATTCAGGGTCCAATTACGATTGATCTACATTGCGCATTGATTTCAGTGATGCTTGGTTGGTGATCTGCAATTTTACCTTAAAATACGTTGCCATGCAACTCCTTGCCGATATTTCTGGTACTAATGTTAGTTTCTATACTCACTCTGACCTCCTGATTTGCATTATTTAATGAGGATATACGGCACGAAAGTACCGAACGTGTTCTCTTTCCATTAATTTCTTTGATCTATCCGAAATTTTCCTGGCTGAAGTAGTACGGTACCATTACGTTTCCCTTTGACCGCTGTTGATTTAGGGGTTGTTGTGGTTCTGCTGCATTGCCACGAACATACTGCTTGCTAATATGGCGGCCTATGATGATGTCCGGCTGGTAGTAGCTGAGCTCAACTCCTCTCCCTATAAACTGTATTTGGTTGATCTGCCTATTTCAAGCGTATAAAATACCTATTGACACATAGATGGCAGGTATGGTTCACTTTTCTCAAATCCCAGGGATATTTAGATAGTATGGAGTGTTCTATCCAAATATCACTGTGCGTGTAAAGCAGATAGTAGATCGTGGGACGGCGGAGGAAACGGAATAATTTTTGCCACCGGTTGTGTTCCTCCGAGAGGGTACGTACACAGATTCAGGCAGTTAATCTTTCAGTAGTTAATTTATATATCAGCCTTCACCATCAGTAGCTTTTTTGGGATCTGATGTGGAGACGGGAACACGAGCTTGGTGCAATACGTAGCAGTGTCCCTCCGAAATGGTACACTTACTTCGATACAGTCTGAGCATCTGGTACGGAGATAGGGCCATGAGCCACAATTCGTGATAGGTGATGACCATCTGGTATGTGTGTATATTTCTAATATTAATTCATATTAATGCTTTATTGCGTATAGTAACAGACAATTACAGAAAATTTATCACTTCAATATTCTGGTTAAATCTAAAGTTATATCTCTGTGCGAGTTGTGACAAAATATTTTTCTATACGTTATTGTAACGGCCTTACAATAAGTAGCAGGTTCTGATGAAGCTCATTATTTTTTATATATTTATTAAATATATAAAAGATAAATAGAAGAGCAGAAAATCCACTTCTTTGCATCATTTAGCCATTATAATTCTACTAGTAATAAGATGCCGAATTGCTTTTAAGTTAAGTTGATGATTCAAACTTGGCGATGCTATTTGCTAAACAATTAGTTAATACATAACGTTTTAGATTTTATCTCGTAATTGATATTTTTTTCTTTTCTGATTAATAGATGTGAAAGGTTATTTTCACTTCACTGCAGATACTTCACTCCACGTTTTTAATATGTCATAATCAACAGTGCGTCCTGAAATGCAACACATATTTTAGGCTTTGTGATGATATAAATTAAACAATCGTAGTATGATACCAACTCTTTATTAATGCAGTTTACTTAACAGCAATTGAAATTTAACACGTTTTCCCTGTAATTACTATAAGAAGCAAATGACAATAATTCACAATTTATGTATTTAGTAAAATTAAAAAAATAGAGCAAAAAGCAACGATTTTTATGCGCGAACCAAGATCATTTCGCTTCTCATCCGCCGTATTGCCCTATTCATTCATTCAGTCGACGCACAGCGACAAAAATATTACAATATTAGGTGCTTCAGCTGCAAAATACGCATAACCTATAAGATACGTATGAGAACGAAAAAAATAATTGCGATAGTCCCATTAGTCCGATTTTAATGAAATTTGGAATGAGTCGACAAACCAGCAAAAACGGCATAAAACCAGATCAAGTAGCACAAGTATAAAATTTCATAAAAATCCACATATTGGCTTTATTGCATGCCATATGCATATTGCATGCCATTGCATATTGGCTTTATTGCATATAAAAATTCGACTTGTCAGTCGAATTTTTATATGCGGCCGGCGTGACGAACATGATGAAAACAATAAGTGCTTTAAACACATAAGCTACGCAACCGACATTAGCATTAGCAGAGGCATACGATGCAAGAAAGCAAGCTTATGTGCAGAATCAGCCAAAAAAGAAAAAAAAAAAAAAAACCTCTCATTTAACTCATCTATTCACTCCAAATGCTTGTCCAGCTCAGCCTTAAACTTATTTAAGCTATCAACTTCCACAACAACAGATGGAAGTCTGTTCCAGCAATCAACTTCCCCCTGGCTAAAGGCAAATTTCGGCACATCTATTCTACAACTGTTTTTCCTCAGTTTGAATCTATGCCCACTCAGGTTCTTAATCTGAGCAAGAGGAAGAATCCCATCAGCATTGAACTTGTTCAACCCATTCAAGGCCTTATAGAGCTCAATCAGGTCGCTTCGCATGTACCTAGTCTCCAAGCGCTGCAATATGCAGAACTTAAGCCTATCCTGGTAAGAGCACTCCTTTGTTCCCCTCAGCAATCTTGTTGCCCTTCTTTGTACTCGTTCTAGCAACTCTACATCCTTCCTAAAATGAGGCCTCCAGACCTGTACACAGTATTCACGGTATGGCCTGACCATTGCCTTGTACAACGGGATAATCACCTCCTTGTCCCTGTTAGCAATTCCTATATATCATTTTCAAGACTCCATGATCTGCTCTGGCAGCCCGTCTGCACTGCTCCGCGAATTTCATATCTGACTGCACAATTACCCCCAGGTCTTTTTCACTCTCCGCTTCCCTGAATGTAGTACCACACAGTTGGTACGTTTCTTTTGGGTTACTGCTACACATATGCAGTACTTTGCATTTGTCAATGTTAAACTCCTTGCATCCTTTTTTCATCTGCTTATATCCCTTTTGTTGCTCGGTGATGATGAGAAAGCAGTGCAGGTGGTGTGATATCTTCTTGGTTATGCAAACCAGTTGCATAACCAAGAAGATATACATTGTTGGGACACATATACTCGGTCGATACTTCTCCCGGTTTATGGCGGCTTTGTACCTTGAGGTAGGTGTTTCCTTCAGTCAGAGACTCTGGGATTGTCTCAGGGTGCCTTATCATCTGTGTGAACTGCTCCGCAATGGGCCAGTGTGAGCATCTGAACTTTTGTACCAGTAGTTGCGGATATTACCTATCTCTTGGTTTTGCCAGTTGTGGGACTTCCTGATCGTCTGTTGTACTTTTTCCTTCTGAGTCTCCCATTATCATCTCTTGTATGTCCTTGGTTTTCTTCTGTTATGGGTCTATCCAAGGGCATGGTCATTAGAAATAACTTTGGCGCTGAGAAGTCAGGTGCCTTCTGGTAGGGTTCCGTCGCTTTCCCTCTTGTCCAATATTCCTGTAGAAGAATCTCTGGTTTTCAATAAATATTTGGTCATCTCTCTTCCCCAGAGTAATCTCTCTGTATCAGCGAAATTTCTTTCTGAGTACAAGGAGGATTTGCTTCATCGCATCCAGAAATTATTCGATCCTCTTATTGTAGATCTCATGTTTGCTGTGGATGTTATCTTTCTTGATTTTCACTGTTCTCATCAGATTCTTACATCTGTTAACGTTAGTAGATTCCGAGAGCCATCATATTGTGATGATGGTCCTTTTCTGGTCAGCTATTCGCTGTTCGTTGAACTGAATATACAGGAATCGTTTCAACCATTTGGTATGTAGTCTCGGCCTGTACATTGTCATATCAATCTTTAGCTTGGTTATTTCGTAGTACGCTCGCACGTTGAACGTATTCATTTCGATGCTCCACTCTATGCGTTTGGGTTTTCTTTCTTCCGTGGTGGTCACTAGTGTAGTTGTGCACGTCTTGTCTTTCTCTTATGGTAGCCAAACGGGAGACAATACGAATTGCTCCGTTGACTTCTTCGGGGAATGTCTCCGAGTTTTCAAACTGGACACTCTACCTAAGACCTGCCGTCACTCGAGTGATGTTATCCTGTACCACATCGATGTGGTATGTTTAATATTTCTACTTCTCATCTTCATCCAGCTATGGAACTAGCTTTAGCTTTGACTTTTGCATTCGGTCATTCCGACCTTGGGGAAGGTAGGTCCCATAAAGCGACTTTCGCGATTTTTTCCCAGCTCGCAATTTTTTTTCACAGTGGCATTTGTACCCCGGTAGATAATATTTGCAGTCCAGCATCATAACCACTGGGCTAATCGTGCCCTTATTATTTCTCCTGAGAACTGGGTTTCCCTTGCATAGTTGCTACTGGTAACATTTGTGTAACTTTATCGTGCGCCACACTCGACGCAATATGATTATTATTTCCCGTCGACGTCATCAATAATGGAGGTGGACCCGGTTAGCGGTAGTGTTAGTTTTTGGGAGTGACACCACATGGCTCCAGTATCTGCCTCAGCCATCACTTCGACTTTAAGTGAGTTTGGTCCGCTGAAGCGACTTTACTGAAGATAGTCGCTTCAGTAATAGTAATAAATAAATTTATTACTATTGTTATTATTAGGCCGGTCTCCCAGTGTGATGGAGGGAGACGCATTCGCGCCCGCTAAAGCAGGACTCGAACCTCGGTCCATCATTTTGTTTTGTCATTATTATTATTATTTTGTTCTTTCCTGACTAGGGATTCTACCCTGTGACGGGTATTTGCTACCAAGTACACAGAGTAGTTACGTTACTGTTGGTCGAGGAACTCTCTGACTATCCTACAGGTGTTCAGTATTGCGACCTTCTGGAATTCTTTGTAGGTGATCTCTGGGAGCCCTATTGCTGCTGGGCTGTTATGCAGGGTCTTTGGCACCATACCCGTGGTTGACACAATGATCGGGACGTCCTTATTTGTTGCAAATGCCACATCTCTTTGACCTCCTGTCTTAGGTTCGTATACTCCCTGAATTTTGCTAATGGGTTTTCTGTAGGTTGTCAATATTAGGCACCGTTATATTAATCAGTATCATCATCGCCATGTCAATTTTTATTATCTATATATTTAATACGGAAGCCGTTTTCTTTACCCCGTCAGTGTGAACGATAGGCTAAACCGATCGGGTGAGAAATGGTACTCAAAAAAAATATTTCTTCCTAGGTGTGCTCAAAGTTGTTAAAATTCAAAAATTCCGAATAGTTTTAATTTATCTTGCGTATTTTCTAAAGCATTTTTGAAACAAGGTCCATTTCAGCTCAAAGAAACGGAACGGTTGTAAAGGGGCAGTTTTGTTCTAAAATCAAGAATAGTTCAGCTTTATAGATGGAGCCGCAAGAAGGTGTTTACTGTTAAACAAACTGTTGTCTAAGTTGATAACGCATTGTTTTCTGATTAACAATTTGCACTTTAACTATTTAACTGATTAACAATTTTCACGTTTTCACAATCGTTCCTTTGTTGGGAAAAAAAAAATAATAATAATAAAACTCTGCTACCAATTGCGAAATTTTCTACTAGCGCTGTCTACCTTAAAAGTAAGAACTAATCGTTAGGATTCCAGCACATTGTTATACTCACTGCACATATAAAAAAAAAAAAAAAAAAAAATTGAGTTTATTTGTTTTTTGTTTTGAAGTTAAGGTAAGTCATTTAAGGATTTAGAAGTATGTCACATTCAAAATGCTACTCTGACTGGTCGTATTGAACATACCTTGTGGCAAAGGAGAAACATGCCTTTTCGTGTTTCTGCAAATGTATTCAGGATCGTTTTGAAAGACCGATCCTGAATACATTTACACTTATATATGGATGCTACACGGGTGCTACGTTTCTTTAGAACAGCTAGAGAAAAACTCTGCTACCAATTGCGAAATTTTCGCAATTGGTAGCAGTAGCTGTAATCATTGCGTACGATAGGCCTAACTGATTTGGTCTCAAATTGAATATATGTCATCCTAGGTGTGCAGAAACATGGGAAAATATAAAAATTCTGAATAGTAAAAAAATTCGAATAGTTTTATTTTACAGAACGGTCCAATTTTCTCTACTAGCACTGCCTACCTCAAAAGAAAGAATAGTTTTATTTTACAGAAATAAGAAATGAGAAAGAAATCGAAGCGTACTGGCTTATCT
This sequence comes from Mastigoproctus giganteus, assembly GCF_048544385.1. Lineage (NCBI taxonomy): Eukaryota > Metazoa > Arthropoda > Arachnida > Uropygi > Thelyphonidae > Mastigoproctus > Mastigoproctus giganteus. Next base: position 134,491,006 of record NC_143579.1, read on the forward strand.
GCTCACGACAAAACACCGACTATGTTTCTTTAGGACAGCTAGAGAAAAACGTTGCTACCAATTACGAAATTTTCGCAATGGGAATAGCTAGTTATTATTATTATCGGAAACTTTATCTTTTTAACTGTCTATTATTTGAGTCATTACACGCCTCGGGGTTGTCGACAGGCAGACAAGGCACCGCCTAATGCAATAAATAAATAAAAAAATATTGAGTAGGAACATTAATTTTGTGAAGTGGGCATCCCATTTTTCAAGGTGATACAGCGGATGGGAGAAAATTTCTTCTCTCGGTAATTATAAAAATTCTTCGCACAGTGTTTCTCAAAGTAATATATTTTTTAATTATTATCAGTAGATACTATCTGCTCTACTAATGAGAGTGTGTTATACGCTCTCCGCGTCACCTGCTAGTAATGATGTTATTTAATACTGAAGGCTCTATATTAATACCAGTATCGACCGGGCTAGCTGGGTGGGTAATGTGCCTGCCTAGCAACCCAAAGGTTGCGGGTTCGAATCCCGCCTCGGGCTTGAATCAAAGTACTGCAAAAACCTTGGGAAGTGCATTATGGCCACAGAAGCCGATGCGCCAATAACTACCAAAAAGAAAAAAAAAAAAAATACCAGTATCACAGCTAGAAATACTGAAACTAAGATACGCCCTGAGTAAATGAATCCCACGACAATCATTCAGTTAATTCACCCTTAACGCCAGCTCCGATTGTTACGATATTACCAAATAACCTACCCTAACCTGATAATTATTACTAAATAACCTACCGTAGCCTAACCCTAAAGGTTAGCCTACTTAGGTAACCTAAACTTTAGGATACATACGTAAGTGCTAAAAGTAGGTCACATAAATAAATAAATAAATAAATATTCATTTATTGCAAATACAGCAAACCCATCACAGCACATGGCTGTGATGGGCTTGCTGTATTTGCAAGGTAAAAATACAACGGGAATGACATAAAATAATCGAGTATATGTACATAGCAGATTTTATATAGATATTAACAATGCCTAGGAATTTTAGTTATGAATTTAAAAATTGCAGAACAGGACATTTGGCTTTCAGTTGCAATTACAGGGTTGGATTATTTTTCTTCATTTTATCGGAGATCTGACTCCTGTAGGCTTCAGAGTTGATTAACCTGTTGCAATCAATGTTGTGATGATTTACGAGGTGAAAGGATGCATTGGGGAACATTCTGTCCATTTGTTTGAGCCTGGAGAGGTTGGATTTGAATTGCTGGTTTCTTGAATTTTCCCTGTTGGGGATAGCTATTATATTGGCTAAGTTTGGTGAATCGCATGCAGAGGTGATTAACTTTGCAAGAAGCATGACTCCAGACTCGTTGATCATCTGTTGCAGAGGCTTTGTTTTTAGGTTTTTATAAAGCTGTTGCCTGGATATTGTATGGGGAAAACGAAGCTTACTATTAAGCCATCTAAGAATCCAATATTCTAGGGCAAGGAATTTCTTGACGGTTACTTGAGGAGCACCAGACCAGATTTCGAAAGCATAGGACAGAATGGGAAAGATGTATCTTTGAACATGCTTAATGACTGTTTTTCTGTCTTGAATGCTGTTTCTTGTTTGATTAACCATTTTGCTTTTTGAATTTTTTGAGCAACATATAAATTGTGGGCATTGAAGGAGAGATTTTTATCAAAAACAACTCCAAGCTCTTTGTGAGCGTAAACATTTGGGATTGGGACATCTGCAATTTTTATTTCTATGTGGTTGAGTTGTTTCTGAAGGGAATAAGTAATTTGAGCAGATTTGCTTGCATTTATATTCAGATTGAGATCTTTCAGGTACTCGATGATTTCACAAATCTGTGAATTCGCATCATTGATAACTTTGCGAATATCATCACTGGCTTTGGAGATTATAAATAACTTTAAATCATCGGCATATGCCAGTAGATTTGGATTTTCTTGTAGAAGTGGTTGAAGAGATGCTGCAAATATAGTACTGGAGAGAACGGCTCCTTGGGGAATGCCTGTTGAGGTTGTGACGAGAATATTGTAAGTACTGGTGGGGAAGAGGAGAAGTCTGCGATTTAAGCTGTATTGAAGATAGGAAATAATCATTGTGTCAACGAGAAAGTGATTTTTTAGTATTTGAAAAGCTTTTTTGAGATCTATGTTGTCGAAAGCACCTTTGATGTCAAAATAAAATACATCGCATTGTGCCTTATCTTGAAACGCAGTTTGGATGCGTACAATGCTGTCAGCTAGGCTTGTTGTTGTGGAGCGCCTTCTAGGACCAAAATGCATATTGACAGGCGCATTAAACATGAATCCTTATAAAAATAAATTTTCTGTTTATACTCCGGAACGACCAAACGCTCAGAGGAGTTCGCATGATAGATTGAATACAAGAAACAGCACCGTATTCATTAGTCACGGGCTTGAACCCCGGTCACTCAAGGCACGTGTACTTGGGCACCCGCGCGCTTGACCACTAGGTTACAATAAAGTTTTCCTAGAAGCTATTTATGTTAGTTTAAGGTAAAATAAGTAGTTTTTTGTGCTGATTCAGACGCTAGGCTACACAAATCATTATATGTTATTTTAATTGAAAACATTTAGGGAAAAAGCCTTAACTTACGGGAAATTCACTGAACGTAATAGTTTTGTGCATTAGCATCATGTTTGTACGTAGTGAAATAGAGAAAATGGCAAAATGGCTCGTTTTTATCATATCTCTTATTGGGAATATTTGCACAACGAGTTGTCTGATATTTCACTACCTCGAATAAGTCCATGCTTCCTTAACACTTAAATTAAAATCTATATTGATAAATATTGAAATTTAATGATGATGTAAAATCAATTTCTATTCAAAGTAATCTAACCAGGCTAATTATGAGGGCCGATGTAGCAATGTGGTAAATCGAAAGTACAGAAATTCAGAGTAAATACAGTTAACGACGATATTCTTGAGAAATAAATACTTGTACTTTTTTTTTTTGTTTTTTATGAAAACCCCAAACACGAAAGGTATCAAAACCTATAGTACTTAGTACCGTGCATGGGTTGAAGGAGAAGTATGGGGGGGGGATGTCGGAAACTTTTCTGTAGAGACTAAACATGGGTTTCACCACTTCAAGCCTCCAATAAGCAAAGTGGTGGTATTTCACCGGTTGATGAAAGTCATCTATTTTCCACAACTCCAATAATAAAGTAAAACATGCTTTTCCTCTGGCACTCCAGTACTGCAAATACTGGAGTGCCAGAGTACCAGAGAGAGTGCCATCATTTATATTACAAATACTAGTATAAAGAGGAAAAGGCTGCATCATTAATATTAATTTAATTCCCTCTTGATAAAGTGAACAGTGGCCGTCCGAAGGGATTGTAGCCCTTGCTCACGATAAAAATAATATGAATTTTTCTGCACGATGGTTAAAGCTTAATGTTTCCCCGGAACACTGCTTAGAAAATCCTGGAAATGTACGTGAAGGACAAGTGTATTATGTTTCAACTTCTCTCTCTCTCTCTCTATATATATATATATATATATATATAGAGAGAGAGAGAGAGAGAGAGAAAGAGAAGAGCGAACTTAGATAAGTAATAAGATAGAAATAGACACTCCTACCCTCGTATAACAGCCTAGAGGGTGGAGAAAATTAGTTGAAGGAAAGCGGAAATATATGAATGAAGAATATAAAGTTGACTATATATAATAAAGTTTATTAACATAATTTTATTATATTATATTATTATAATTTTACATTAATTATTATAATTATAAAAATATAATATAATAAAATTATAATAATATAATATAATATAATTATAACAATATAATATAATTATATTATATTAATATATTGTATTATTATAATTTTCTTATATTAACATAACAACGTAATAAAGTTAATTATATATAACTGCTATGAATTTCATGAAAAAAAAAAAACCAGATAAATAAAATGGTTTGTCATTAAGTCATATTGGAATTCCCGGCATCAACAAGATATATCTTTTGAAAGTACTACTGACAAGAGAACTAGTCATGATAAGAAGCCTATTTGTCCAAACAAACGTTAATGATCATATCATGACGAAATAAACCATCTCCGAGAACTACTGCAAGGCTAAAGAAAAATGCAAATTGTTTTCCATCTTTTCCCCGAACTCCACCTACTTATGGCCATGAAAGAACGTGAATATCATGTGAAGTCCAGCACTGGCAGTGACCTTCGACAAGATGACAGTGACCAGTAAAAGAGGAAAAGTGCTTGTGAATGACGTCTTGGTGGGTGACTCATTCAGGTGCACAAACAATACCTTCCCGCTTGTTTTTCCTTATTTATCAGTTGTTTTATTAAAAAATAGATAAATAAAATCCAGTCTGTCGACTTACCGTGAGGAAGAGTTAAAATTCATATAAAAAGGAGGAATTGTCCATTCCTTAACCAGTTAGTAGATTCAACTTGTACGATATATTCGGCCTTGTTAGCTTTCATCCAAAGATATGAAATCTGTTATTGCAGTCGTGTTACTGTTAGGTAAGTTTGCAATATATTGTTTCTATTAAGAAAAGGTTTGTTAATTGTTTAGATGTTATTATACTGAACTCAGTTAATCTTTTCTTCAAATTGATAATCTATTTTAATTCTGGATCTCTTAATGAAAATATTTTAACTGTCGATTAGATGGAGACTATTTTCTAAACGTCATCCTCCCACCTTCCTTTATGTGCACGTAGCTAGGCATTTTCGAAATTACCTGGAAATCCTCTTCCTATGTTTAATGCCTCTCCGTTGTGAAAATTATCGGTGAAAGAGATTCTAGTAACTTAAACATCTCTGATCTTCCACATTGATTCTCTATTGCCGGTTTACGAAGTAAACCGGCAATTCTTTAGGAATCACTGAATGAGCTGTTGTTGTTATTTTGTTTTTAGGAACGCTAGCAACTAAGGCCATATTGCTCCGAGGATATAAGGTGGTCATTCCCTGACCTTGCCGCATCCTCCGTATTTGGAGGTCAAGGGCTCGAACCCAGGTCTAATCAAGAAGCGTGTGCTAAGCACTGCTGCTCCTGCAGACCTGGCTACGGAGGCGTCACTGAATGAGCCCGCAGATAAATGTTTCCTCTCTTGAAACCTAAAATGCTTTCAACTTTAAAATCAAGATATCGCTGTTTGATATTTTAACTGCTTGTAATATTACTTAAACGTCTGCTTATTTATTTTTTTCAATTATCGTGCCACCCGATTTAAATTATTTATTATGTATGTTGCTAAGCCCTAAATGGCTCTAGCCCTAAATGCGCCTTAGTATGTTGCTAATTAAAACATTACTAACAATCAAATCTGGTCAAAAGATGATTATTATTAGTTACACCGAAGATATTAAGATTTTATGAGTCACCGACAAAATATCATGCTCATCGAATCCAGCTAAATATTAATGATTAGTTGATTAATTTATCATTTAAATAAATGCACTCCTTCATAACGGTATAAACATCAATTTCGAGTTACCCGACGAAGTCGCTCATAATTCTTAGTATACTCTACTCTGCCTTTATTTAAATTTTGTGAGTTCTCTGGTCGGTTTGCTTGTTCACAGGACAGAAAAAAAAAGTTTCCGGAAGGAAAAACGTACTGTCCTTATCTGAGACTGACTATTTCGGCCATGGTACAAGTCCGCAAGAGTCCTGGCGTCACTAACGAGATTCGAAAGAAGGCTTTTCCATACAGTGTGGCAGGAGAGTGATCTCCAACCACTATGCTTTCCAAAAAATCACAAAAATCTACTGGGCGGCCATGCAGGAGTCTAAAAAAATTTAAACGGATATAATAAAATTATTCAGGTTTTTGTTATATATTTTAATCAACTAATTCTTTATTACAAAAATTTTAAAAAAACACGTGCAGAGATATATAATATCTGATCTGAGATTATAATGTAAATTAAAATTGCTATAAAATTGTCAATTATAAAATTTAATCACGGAATTCGGTTTGAATTGTGTTAAGAGTACAAATTCTGTGTTTTGTGCTGTATTAAAAGAATACATGAATATCAGAATTCTCGATTCTTATAGGGAGACTGCTTCAAGCTCTCTTATTATTTTATTTTCCACAGAACACACGCATACAAAAATTAAAAGAAGTTGTTTCTTTAGTGTTTATTTTAAATATTTTTAATATATTACTATATTTCATGTCTCTTTTTTTGGTTTAATATTCACTCATTACATGCAACAGACATGTGGCACTTACTAATGCTAAATCATTTACCACAATACTAAGAAGCACCATGAGCTGCAAGAATTCTCGCCAATTTTTGGAGAACTGTTGAGCCATAGCTGCACATGTCTTCCACAATGCTGAACTGTACACTTTCTCCATAATTTGCCACAGAACAGTTGGAACACTCCAATTAGTCACATGTGATGCTCTTAAAGTTGTAGTAATACTTATTTCCTCTATAAGATCTGTATAGTAAACAGTTGAAATGCGCAAAAACTCTCCTTTAATTATATTATAGTTTACACACAATCATTCTCCAATCTACGCAAATATGGCAATTGATGAACTAGTTCATTTCTCAAATCGTTATACTCATTGCACACATAAAAAAAAAAAAAAAAACATAATTCCAGATGTGCAATGGACAACTCAGTAATTCCAATTGGTTCAGTTTTGTAAAAATGGATCCATTAACTGTAATGAGAAACATTGTTTCTAATTTTGGATTTAACCAATTAGGGATTTCCTCTACCCTTATGGTATACTGCTGGAAAGATTTTTTCGTCATCCTTTCTTTAATGCTGCAGTACCATCTTTCCAGCCAGTAACTCATAAACTGACATCAGATGCGTTTCTTTTCTTCCTTATAACATGCATCCACCTGTGTTATTATATTCATCTTTTCATACTGAACTTCACTCCGCGCATAGTAACACATTACTTTGAAAAATAAGAATAAATCTATCAGTAGCCATCACGGTATTACTTGCAGAACATCATTGTATACTGTTCTCCAAGCCATTGTCGTTTTTAATAATATTTAACGTTGAATGACAAACAACTTTCTCACCAAATTTCCTTTTGTAGCCCACAGTCAATCCAAAGACAAGCTTCGTAACGGGTGCTGCCCTCGAGAATAATGCATCTGGGAGCTCGTCAGGGACTCAAGACTCCAGCAATCTACTAAGTGATGCACTCCCGATTCGGGCCTCAAAACAGAAAAACCAAATGCAAACTACTCTGGTTCAAAAGGACTTTGTTTTATTAGGAGACTCTATTGTCAAGGAAACGAAGAATATTTTTTGTAATAAGGATAGGTGGGGTAGAACCAGGGTATGTCTGCCGGGAGCAACTATTAATGATGTCACCAACAGATTGTCAGATTTTAAGGGGGGTAAAGAGAATATTATTATTCATGTGGGGACTAATGACATTAAATGTACAGGATTTGACGATTTGTTGGAAAAAAAACAGGACCATGCTGAGGAAATGCCGCGAGCTAGACCACAATGTCTATGTGTCTGCAATTCTGCCCAGACACGATAGGAGAGATTATACAAATATGTTAAAAGCCTTGTGGATTAACTCAAGACTTGAAGGATTCTGCAAGGCTTTTGGGGGGAAACGCATAGGATGATAGGTTTAATTTCCTTTTCTTTTATTAATTATTAGTTTTTTGTTTGTTTTTTTATCATTGTTTTATTCGGTTTTTTTGGCGGTGCAGCATAAGCCATAGGCTTTCTTGCACCATGCGGCCATTACTAATACTAATACTAACTGTAACACTATTGGTAAAAAGACACAATCATAAAATAGGTCTGACACCCTACCTTTCAGACCCCAGTTCATTCATGTGTGAATACGTCTACTGAGTATGCGACTTGTTCATGTGCCCACGCTGACCGATTGTCATCGACTCCGCCTCCAGCGAGCACCATTTCTGGATATTGGGATACTGGAAAGAAGTCGCCTAGTCCGATGAACCAAAATTTCAGCTCCATCATGCCGACGGACGAGTGCGTATTTGAAGGCGAGAAAGTGAACAGCACGGTTGAACGAAAACAGGCCGCCAGCTATGGTATCATGGGTTTTGGGGATGTTTTCATGGACATCATAAGTTCCCCATCCCCCATTGAAACCACCCTCACCGCCGCATCCTACCACGTTATTGTTTCAGACCAAGTTTTGTCCTACCTGGTGATCATGAATCTAGATGGCGCCGGACTCTTTTCAACAACGCCCCGTGTCATAAGGACCGCATTATGTAGGAATGGTTCGTAGTCATGTCCAAGCATTTCGTGCGCTCCGACGGTCGCTAGATTCCGCAGACATCAATCCCATCGAATATTTGTGGGATGCTGTAGGATGTAGCCTTCGCTAATCAATTCCAGCGCCTCGCTTCGTTGACGAACTCTAGGACATCCTTCTGTCCAGCTGTACAAAATATTATCTGAGGACCCCTTATGCGGTCTCGTGAAGTCGATGCCAAGCGGGTGCAACCGGTTATCACTGCGAAAGCCGGCCCGAGACGCTGTTAGGTAGGTAGGTAATAATAATGTTTTGGTTTTACATATTGTTTTGTATTTTATGTTGTTTTGTATTTATATTGTTTTGTATTTTATATTGTTTTATATCATCTATATATTGTTTTGTATTTTATGTTGTTTTAGATAGTATGAGTCAGAGCTGTACTACTCAATCTGTTCTACGTTGATAATAATATTAGTATATAAGAGGAGTTTACCTCATTGCAGTTTGCACTATATTGAGGTAAACTCCTTTTATGTTGTTTTATATCATTTATATATTGTTTGCTTTCGTTTTTGTAGGTGTTATCCATGGTTCCTCAGCAGCGGATAAGTGTCATAGTAAAGAGATAGAATTTTGTATGAGCATTCCAATGCTGTATTTGCAGTCTGATGGAATTCCTGTCACAGATGAACAACTGACTGAATTCACCAAGTAAGTACTGATTTCTTTCCCTTTCCCGAACCTCTTTTAAATCGTAATGACCAAACCATAAAAATTCAAAATGCTCTTTGATCATATAGGCTAGTAGCAAGGCTGCTCTACACTGTTCGACAAAATTAACAGACACTTAGAAAACGTGGTGTAACTCATGCAGCTTGCCATGAAGAGGGACAAAATTTGGTAAAGTGGTGTACCATAGAATAACGATGAAATGAGAAGACAATGAAAAACTTTGGGCAGTTATAAGGGTCGTTTATAAGGGTTGTGTAAGAATTATCAAAAAAGCTCACATTACAGAAGTCGATACAAGATCTCGAATATATGCCTACATAACATCAGTACGGCGTTTGATTCCCTCCAACGGCTAAAGGCCCGACAGCGGTGAACCTTGCTCGATACAAGGATGTCTATAAAATTCTGCGGCAACAAATACCGTTCTTCCACCAGCGCAGACCTTAGCTCATCAAGTGACCGGGGAGTTGGCTGTCGCCCCCTCTCACACATGTTCGATCGAATTTAAGTGTGGTGATCGGGCTGGCCAAGGCAGTCGTAGGATATCTCCAGTTTCAAGACATTTCTCCACCACTTCAGCTCTATGTACAGTGGCGTTGTCGTACATAAAAAGAAAATCTGGGCCAACCGCACCCCTAAAAAGTCGCACATAGGATTCGAATACTCGGAATCTGTCTACTATATGAAATATTCGCCTTCGGCGACACTTTTCACAATAAAATATTAACGAAACTGATCTATTATCGGTACCTCCGCGCAGTTACGGTAACCCTATCAAAAACATGAAGAGAGGTGCAGCCATTGATCATTATTCCGACCAATACGAAAACGCCATCTCCACTGTAAGTGTCCCTTTCTCTGTTGTCGGAGGGATGATACAGCTTTCTTCGTTGTCTCCAGATAAAATAGCGTCTGGAATCAGTTAATAGGCTAGAATGGACTCATCTGTACCCCATTTGTCAAGGTTCCAGTTCATGGTACCAGTTTCGACGAGATCTGCTATGGTTTGGGATTAATGGTCTACAAACCACTGGCTTCCTTTAGTAGAGTCCACTTGAACTGAGCCTTCTTAACACAGTCCGGTTGGAAATCTTTTCACTTGTGGCTGCAGCAACCACAAGAGACAGTTGATGATAGGACATCGTAGAGTTCCGTCTTGCTGTTAGAGCCAGTTGGCTAGAGGATACACAAGTACAAAATGCCTTGAGTGACCGAGGTTCAAATCCGTGACTGCTAAATACGGTGCTGTTTCTTGTATTCTCCCTATCTTGTGAGCAGCTCTGACCGTGTGGTCGTCCCGGAGTATAAACAGAAAATTTATTTAATCAAAGAATCATCTAAACGACGATGACTTGCCGTCCACTGAGCAAGTCAAAAAAAAACGGGAACGATGTATTGTGGTCGCGACCCGTGTTTTTATAGGCAAGAATAATTTGCATAATGTGGGGCTCTGTAAGGTCGTGATCGATTTCTATTGGATACTCAGAATCTATCTATTATATCAAATATTCGCCTTTGGCGACACTGTTCACAATAAAATATTCTTTAAAAACATTTTGTTCTGTTAATTTTGTCGAGCAGTGTAATTGTCGTTTCTTCTTGAAGGCAATTTGTCTTCGTAGTTAAAAGGAAATGTTTGATCTGTGGAATATCCTCTCGGAAGTTAATTTTATAGTTATATTCTGTAGTCTGTCAGCCAATGGTGATATCCTCTATGGATTTACCTTTAAAATTTTTCCTAGTTATAGTCTTTAAGTGCTCCAATAACTTCCAATTTAACGGTATTCGCAGAAAATTTCTTAGTTATAGATTTTTTTTTTTTTTTTTTGACCCTTTCAGATTTCGGAATTGTTTCTTTTCAAAGCCGTCGTATATTTCTCGACAAAAATATTTGTCGAGCCAAACCAACATTCATTAAAATAGGACAAATAGAAATCAGGCAATTATTATTTCTTTTTTCCATTCGATTTGAATGGAGAAAAGAAATCCATAGATTAAATGCAGTTCTCATGCAGTATTGCTAGCTTTAGACAGTCCGTTCGCGATTCGCATGTATCGTTATGTACGACTCGTGGACGCAGTGGCACTCTCGAACACACTGTACATATACACAGAGAGAAAATAGACTTAAAAAAGAGTAATACGGGAGGAGAGTAATTAATATTATACATTTGTAATTTAAAAAAAAGGCTAAGTTCAGAGAACAGAAAATTACAGAATTTTATTTATTGTTCTGTAAAGTTATAATCTTGTTAATTGATTGATAAGGAGATAACTATATTTACTTTTCATTTATATTAAACGCAGAAAATGAAAAAAAAAACAATGCGCCTGAAACGTAACTCGCTGCATACATTAACTTGTGTGTATTTCTCGACTTAAAGGCGAAAAGTAGTACACATTCAGACCGACTTATCTACTGTATATGTTTTTTTTCATTCCATATCTGATTGTAGCATAGTAATTTTTTTTCCCCTCCTGGTTTATTTTCTCTCGAATTTTCGGTAATTCCGTATTGCGTGAAATTGAAGCGTGGTGGCACCACTCTTCAATTTCACGGTATCACCGACGGTCGACTTTGGATAGTATAAACCAGTGATGGTAAACCAATGGCATACTACCTGTGAATAGTTTATTATTAAATCAGTTTTTTTTATTTTTTTATTTTATTTCAAGACATTTGTTATTGCCTGCTTTTTTTTTTTGGCACGCAGATTGGAAAAAGTTCCCTATTGCCGGTGTAGGCTGTCACAATTGTCCGAAGGTAACATACAACAATAACACCTAACTCAGTCAGTTCGGCTCTGGGTGCCATAACGAGAACAACTAACTTGTGTGGCTCATGCAGCCGTTGTTTATCCCAGAATCCACTCCTTTTTCATTCCATTGGACTATGAAAACAGGAGTGAACGGGCATTTTTGGACAGTAGTGTAAACTTGTTATTAGATAAAAAAATTTAACGATGATTGTAGTAATGAGCACAGTGGTAATGTTTTTTACCTTTTCTATTTTATTAAATTTAGGGCTGTTGATGAAGGCAACCAGTGCATGAGCAACTATTCAAACATCTGCTTATCAAAAGTGACGAGAGAAATTGTTGATTTAGTTACCGCACTTCCAGCAGATATCTACTCGAAATTCAAAACACCAGGAGATGAGCTGAGGACCGGTAAGTGTATAAATACACGTCAAGGAAAAAGTTAAATTTTTTCCCCCTCAAACAATGAATAAAATCGAGCTGCTTTACTCTATTACTTATATGAATCTGAAAATCGAAAAGTACACTGAATATTGTTCTTGCCTTAAAAAATACGCCATTTCATTATAAACTTTTGACATCAATTTTCATCCAAACGCTCCATGCTTTTTTTTTTTTTTTTGCCGACTTCATAAAGCTAAATTTTAACATGAACGCTGACTGCTTTCATTTAGCTTTGATATCACTGATATCAAAAATATAAATATAGGTGTGTATTTATTTTTTTTCCTTTTAATATTTCTTATATTGTTGTTGAATAACAGTCGAATCTATCGCACTCAAAAATCATGCACGGACCGCATTGGTTCGATTTCATAAATACGTTACGTTGAAATACAACGCCTACTTAAACTGCAAGAAAATTAATTCATTAAAGAGTAAAAATATCTTTTGTAAATTAAAAGCTATAGTGCTAATTCATTTATTATTCAACAACAATATAAAAAATATTGAAAGGAAAAAAAAAAAAACACCTATATTTATATTTTTGATATCAATATGCTCCAAATGCTCCGGGATTTTTTTTTTTTTTTGTTTTGTTTTGTTTTGTTTTGGTTTTTTTTATAAAACCGACAGCATAAATCAATATAAACCTTTAAGGGTAGATGATTGAATTATTACGTTTCTCGAGTATTTCTTAATACATTTACTAATAATCATAGTGATTTGGATAGAAGGACAATGAATATTTGAATTGGGACAAGATACCTTTTAAAAATCTCGTACTAACAGAATAGGAAGCAATGCAAACTCTAGTCTCATTTAAAGAAGAACCAAGTTAGGGGCCTGATAGCATTCCCTTGCTGTTTTGGAAAACAATCAATTTCCATGTTAGCTCCTTATTTGGTGCAGATTTTTAATTAGCAGCAGCACGCAAATGGTTTGAGTCGGCATACAGAGTGTGGCAAAAAGTAATAAGACGAATTAAAAACAAACAAAAAAATAAATAAAAGTCTTACCCTTCTAAAGCATAGAAGCGTTACCTTGGTAATTGGTCAAGTCTTGTCAAATCGGTGAAGCCTTGAGTTGCATTTTGTGCACAAGCGTTATATGTGCATCGTGTCTAATATCATCGCCAGAAACCAACAGATTAGGTTTTGTGCAAAGCTGGGGAAAAATCACACTGAAACATATGAAAACATTGTTTGTGCTAGGGAAAGAGCACAAACATTTCGATGGTTTGTGCGTTTTAAAGAGGAAAGAGAGGATGTAGCAGTTGATCATCGAAGCAGACAACCCGAAAACGACCTGCAGCCCAGAACTGATGGAAAATATGTGCAATTTATTTGAAGGGTCCGCTTTAGCACTGGAAATACTAGTGAGTGGGTTAAATATGAATAAGGAATCAATAAGGTCCATTATTTACCAAAGACTTGGGAAAAAATAAAAATTTGCGCAAAGTTTGTTCCTCATGGTTTGCATGATGAGATAAAACGAATTGGATGCTTATGAAGAATTTGTTCAAATGGCTGATATTGAATCTGATTTCATAAATATAACGGTGTTTACACCATTATTAACAGTTTCGACAGCTGGTGTTTCTAGTATAACCTGAAACTAAAAGACAAAGTACAGAATGGCGATCACAAAGCGGCTCGTTTCCAGAAATCGTTTATCACGCTAATTGCATTCTTCGATCATGAAAGGATTATCCAAAAAAAAAAAAAGGTACTGAAACGTTTGTAAGCAAGACTCAAGCGCATGCTGGAAGATTTGGAACAGTCTGGTTGGCGGAAATTGCACGAAAATGCATCTTCTCAATAGCGATCAACGTGCAGACGCTTGTGACTCACAAACAGGTTGCGGTGTTTAACCACCTTCTTCTGGCGCCAGTAGACTTCTTTTCTGTTTCCCAAGTTTGAAACTGAGATTGAAAGAAAGCCGATTTGATAGTGTTCATGACATTCAGAAATTGTGATAGCAGAAACGAATTACCATCACAGCAGACTAAGGTTTCTCAAGTCTTTCTAAAACTTGCATGAACGCTCTAACAAGTGTATTCCGTTCCTTGGGTATTATTTTGAGGGAGATTTGAATATCTTTACAGATTTGTACATTTATGCATAACAATTTCTTTACAAACACTACAAATTGGTACATTTATGCATTTACAGATTTGAAGAGTTTACATAAGTTAAGCTACGTTTCGTTATTTCAGTTTGACATTCTTAAAAGGAAACTAAAAATTCACATTCATTAAAAGCGCGTCGTATTTAGCAGTTGAATTGCTTTTTTATTTTTTATTGCTTTTTTAGACTATCTAAAGCAAGCTCCATGTCTGAAGGAACTGATGGACAGTGACGATCTCAAGCCTTGCTACACGGATATGCAAACAGTTATTGAAACAATTGAAAGTGCAGACCCGGTTGATCGCTTAGCAACTGCTTTGTGGTAAGTATATCCAAGTTCTTAATTTGTACGAAATATATGAATAACGTTTAACTCAGAATACGAAAACGTGTGCACATCTGTCCTGTGTCTTTTTTTTTTTTTTTTTTGCTATTTACGCGCGCGGATGCACACATTACATTCAGAATGAAAATTTTATAAGAAATAGAAACTTAGAAAAATAAACATGCCCCGATTCCCGCTCTTAAATGAACCGTGTTCTTCGGGGATTAAAGATTAGTGAAGTGTAATTTACACAGTACACTAAAATATAAATAAGCTCTCCACAAATAATTTACGATGCAACAATAATCATCGATTTATGAAATCCACGCGAAACCCACGTTCGAGAAGTGTTTTTGATCACATAACGTTACGCTTTTTCTTGTGTTGCCAATTATCAGAGAATAAACTTTATTTTTCACAGCACGTATAATTATGTAATAAACCATTCTTATACCATGACTCATTCAAAGTTGCTTTATGAAGTGCTTATGGCCCAATTACACAAATTTTGTTACAAAAGTGGCGTTTCAATACCTTTGACGGATCTTATCATCGGATCAGTACACGAGGTGGTAACAGCGCCTCACTCCATGGCTGTCAAATTAAGACTGTTGCATGCATTGATCCGATGAGAGGATCCTCCTGCTAGGATCTTGAAACGCCCTTTGTACTAAATTTGGTATAATTAGGTCATAAGCACTTAAACTAAGTTTGAATTATTCACACGATATGAGAGCATTTGTTTGTTTCTTTTATTACATAATTAATCTGTGGACGGCGACGTGTTGTTTCCCTAGTTATGTTATATTAGCACGGTCGAATGAATAAATTAGTTATGCGTTTAGATCATCTAACTGGAAACAATTAATACATAACTTAACTTAATTGCTTTAAATCGGAAGCAGCTTAAAGCGATAAAAAACTTTAAAAAATGCTTATTTGCGGATAGCTAAAAAAACAAACTACCTAATGGAAAGAGTTGTATGTATCCTTCTAATCTCTTATTTTGTTTATTCATTTTGCAGTGGATACAATCGCTGTCAAAACTGCGTGAAAACGAAAATGGAGGAAAAATGCGGTAATGAAGCTTACAAACTTGGGATGAAGTTAACGAGAATGATTGTATCCGAATTACCTGAAGTTCTTACAGCTTCTTTCGAATCTGACGGTCCGAAATGTGAGGGCAAGCTTCCGCCTGTTGGAACACCACCAAAAGGTGGAGATTCTCCTTTGGTTCAAATGCTTTCTGCTTTCACATCCAGATGAAGAATGAATGCCTTATGGTAGCAAATTGCTGGACCCAACCACCACATTATCCTGTGATGTCCTTGTGACTCCAAAAATTTCCCAAAGAGATTAAGTTTATTCCTGTAAATGGCATACTGTTGACATCCGTTCTTTTTTTTTTTTTTTTCTTTTTTTTTTTTTGTAGATTAACAGCGTGCATCATGTACTTTTCTATTATATAGATTTTTTAAAATAAAATAAAGACTTTCTCATTGTGCAAGAATTATTTCTTATTATTTGATTAGAATGTTCCCCAAATTCATTCTTTAAAATAATATACGTGTAATAAAGGACATAACGATTTGAAACGACAGTTTATTTAAAATGCTGCATTCTAGAAGAATATTAATTATTCTGGACAAAAAAAATGCCCGTTAACCCCACTACATATAAAATGTCATATTCTAAAGCAGCGAGATCAGACCAGAAGCGTTTACTGCGAACTAATGACCACTGAAACGTTATGAAATAAAACTTTGTTTTCGGGACGAGAATAATCCAACTTTCACTTTGCTAATGTAAAACACGACCCGTTTTAATGATATTTAGGTAAACTTAAAGAAGTTTGCCTTAAATAATGAATGTTCCAGTATATCATTCATTATTCAAGTTCTTAATTACTGAGCGGTGTAGAATAATATAGAATAATCATATCTATCAGACAGAATTAGGCCGGTATTAATGATATCTTTATATAAATACATCCATACCTCATTCAGGAAATTCCAATTTTGTTACTATTTTGATTTTTTAGTGCTGCTGTGTCTCGTTCAGATATGAATGAGACACAGCAGCACTCACGGCTTTTTCTTAATCGTCTACAACCACCACAACTTCATATGTTTTCACCTTCCTAAAATCTGGTCTCTCAACACAAAAAAATCAATATTTTCTAAGACCACACTCAAATCTATGATAAAGCACAGCAATAAAGAAACACATCCCAAGCGGAAGATTAGCGGAGCCTCTTACACCGCTCGCCCACGCAAATGTCCGAAGCATTGGCGATGCTACACGGGCTACAAAATATCTCATTACTTGAAGGCTGCACGGCCATCTAGCAAACAGACAAATCGACCATAGAACACACACAATTAACAGACATAAGACACAGCATGGCAGATTCCGGTGGCCTAAATATAATAGTTTGGTTTTGCACTGTCATCTGTCTTACCGAAAGACAGATGACCGCGTACTTTTTATGGTAATCCCCTGGCATTTTCTGCCGTGAAGGGAATTTGTCACTTACCAATGTAAACCTATATTTAAATTTGGTACGACAAATAAAGATTTATTACTTGATGACAACTGAACTCCCTAAGTGCAAACTACAGTACTCCTATCGTTGTCTCAAATGAGCATAGACAAAGACGACGGGGTGGTGTGGCTATTATATCTTACGAGAAGCTAAATATCACAAGTACAATCAGCAGTGACTCCTTCAACTTTGACATGCAGTTCACATACAGCAGCAATCATTTAAATATTCAAATCTCTTTAATCTACCGTCCCCCAAAGCACAATCTGGGGACAGAGATTCCCAAGTGGTTTATCTTTCTTCTAAATAAACCTTCCCCACTGTAATCAGAGGGGAAATATAACATTTCCCCTTCTACGAAACAGAGGTGAAAGAATACCTGTTTGTTTCGTTAGGTATCTAACCCTTTACATACCCCTACAAGAAAGAGCCAAAGTGTGGACCTGATGTACCTGTACATTAAAAATACTACATTTCCACGCAATATATGTATATTTACTAAATTTCTTTTGCACTACTTTCATACTACCGAAGTTGCATTACAATAAAAGAGTGTTAACACGAACAAAAACAGAAAAATCAACTTAAAACAAAACTAGTGTTTCCACCAATTTATTAAGAATGAAATAATTCAGAAGAAACTTAATAAATTTAAAAGTCATTTATAAACTTCAACCATCTAAGGTAATTAATTGAAAAGCAGATCAGGTAGAAGAAGCATGAATGATAAAAATTATGTAAATGGACCACGCGAAGGTCTTTTGGTGAAACGAGAACTTACTTCAAAGAAACACGAAAACAAGTCTACAGGTAACGGTAAAAGACATAACCGAAAATCATATGCCTCATTTCAAAAGAAAAGACTAATTTTTGTTAGGATCTGAAGACATAATATAGTAGTCTATGCGAAACTTGCAAGATCAAAAAGAATTTACAAATTTCTTAGAAACATTTCCCCCATGACAAGGGAAAGCTTCAACGAATGGGCGGAGATGGCAGAAGCATAATGCTATGCCCAAAGCCATCTCCCAATCTAGTAAATAAGTGGGCCACTGGGAAGAGGCTATCGATTCCTAGTCAAGAATTAGCTGCGGCCATCAAAGGCCAACCGAATGAGTGAACTACTGGCCCAGACAGATTGTATCTTTGTATTAATATATGTAATTTCTTATCTACTGGACATGCTGTCCCATACTTTTAACAGAATCTTAAAGCCTTCTCAGAAGCCTGAAAAAAAGTATTGCCCAAAAATAACAGAAGCAAGACCTCTGAAGACTTCATTCCTATTTCATTGGGTTGTTACTTATTAAAAAAAAATTTTTTTTTTTTAAAGTCCATCATCAAGCAGTTAAACAATCAATGATTTCGCGATTGTCCTTCCTACCTCCACTCGGTTATAGAAAATAAGTCAACCACAACAAATCTTTTTGGCCATAGAGTGAAAAAAGCCCATAAGAGTTTCTCACGTCATTGATGGGATTCGAACAAAGGCCTCTTCCACCTGGTGTGGTGTGTTATTTGTGCTACTCATGAGCAGGGTTTCCATTTTTGCGCTTTTCGCGCTACATTTGGCTCTTTTTATCTAGCGCCTTCTTATTTTATTATACGCTATTGGCGCTGTTTTGGCATTTTTTCAGAATTTCTAGCCCCATAATTGAAGCATTTCTTTATTTCATTCGAAAAATGCCCTCTTTTAAGGCGAAATTCTGTGCTGCGACATTTTTAACACTGTCTAGTACTAAACTGGCAAAGCATCTTTAGTTACAGTAATTTAAAGAAACATCAAAACCAAAACTTTACAGCGAAACCATGTAACCTTACTCTAATTGATGGCACATACCGACATTTCCTGTTCCCAGTTACTATAATAGTATTGCACTGTAAATTGGTTATGTAAATATTGCTTCAACTAAAATGGTGCCTCGTGTCTGCAAATTTCTTTTAAAATTCAAGGATTTATTTTTTGTGCATACAGTATTGATATTTATATTGTTGTTTTACAGTATCATTATTTGTTATGATAACAAAAAATGGAAAACTAACAAAGGATCGCTTAATGCTGGTTTCACAATTTTCGATTTACTGCATTATTCTATCCAAAACATAGATGCGGTAACTGAAATCGTTTCCGCACGGAATCCATTGTTCTGAATACGTTTAACACAGAGTGCTGACGAAAATTTGTCGTTTTCATTTAGTATTAGTATTAGTATTACTAATACTAATACTAGTAGTATTAGTAGCTAAACCAAAGTAGCTAAACCGCCATTTGTGACGGTTTAGCTACTTTGAGTACATTAGTACATGACTATTTTTTATTCTTGTGAATTTTAATGTTAAACAATATTGCATAATTTTACCCCTTTGTGAAAATGAGCAAAAAATATATTCAACATTTTCGCGATTAATGGCTCAAAGACGCTAAAATATAAGAACTGGCTCTACAAATTAGATGGTGATTGTTTAAAATGTTTTTGTAAATATTGTAAATTCACGCTAACAGCCAAATTCACAGCCGCCGTAGCCGAATGGTCAGGCAAGGGTTCATAAGTACACGTGCCTTGAGTGACTGGGGTTCAAGCCCGTGATTGCTAAATACGGTGCTGTTTCTTGTATTCTGTCTATGTTGTGAACTCCTCTGAGAGTGTGGTCGTCCCGGAGTATAAACAGAAAATTTATTTAAGTGATATTGAAATGCATCGTGATACAACGAAACACAAGAAATCCGAAGAGCCCATTGGCAATCAGCATCAGTATCAACATTCGAAAAAATTCGCTAAACAGAAGGTGCAAAGGCAGAAAGCAGCATAGCACTTTTCATAGCTGTGTATTGTGCTTGCAACTACTGTAGTTGATCATTTGAGTGACCTTTGTAAATTTAGTTTTTTTTCGGACAGCGAGGAATGTAATATTTCAAATGGGAGAAATAGCACCATATTTCGTGGAAGATTTAACATCTGACTTAGGAAATAGAAATTTCAGTTTAATTATCGATGAAAATAATGATATTAGCTTTGTAAAAATGTTGGGAATTGTAATACAGCACTATTCGAATTTCGAAAATCTATTTGTATTAATTTACGAAATATGATTGAACTCAATGAATGCAATGCAGAAGGAATATATGAATCTTTGAAAACATCGCTAAAAATAATGGAATAGATTTGTATAGACTTATTGCACTTGATATTGATAATGCATCCGTAATGGTTGCTAATAACAATGGTGTGTATAAGAAATTAAAGGCTCAGTTTCCCCATCTGCTTCTTATAAAGTGTGTATGTCATTCACTCCAACTAGCGGTGACACATGCTGTTGATGAGCGACTGCCAGGAAACTTAATTTTCTTATTAAAGAAACACAATTGGATCTCACATTCATCTGTTCTGGCTAAATATAAGAAGCTTTATAGTTTAATGAATGACAGATTTAATGAATAACTTCTTCCTTTGAAGTTAATTCAGTGTAGTCCGACAAGATGGATGTCAATTGAAATTACAATAGTGAGAATCCTACTGTGAACTTGTGAATGATTTTGAAATTGTCAGAAGAAATGAACGAAGAAATTATACAGCTGCAATATTATATTTCTTGTTTAGTGATATGAAAAATTTATTCTTTCTCTTAGTTTTGAAACCAATTCTTGGAGAAGTACAAACGGTTAATAAGAAATTTGAAGCTGAAGTAAATGACCATTCAAAATTGCTGATTGACTTAGTACATTTAATTGATTCTATGTGCTCAAAGGTTGTTATTCCAGGAACAAAAATCACTACTGATATTATAACTGAAAATAATTTAGCTAAGAAGCTGTACTTGGTCTATGAATTCGAAAAGGTAATATATGATTGCAAACTTTCAGATGAAGATAAAAAATATTCGCGCTAGTTGCCCGAAGTTATTGGTTGAACTCATAAAAACAACTTTGTCAACGTTTGCCAGAAACCGTTATTGTCTTAAAGTCAATGTTTTTAAGTGCAAGTAAAGGCCTAAATCGTGTAAAGCAAAATATTCTAAACTTAGCAAAAGTATTTGCTACAGAGATGCAGGAAAACTTACGCGCATTGACTTTCAATGGAAAAAAAATTCAGGTTAAATGGATTGAAACCTCAGAACACAGAGGTGCTACTGGTGCAAATCTTTCTCGGTTTGCTTTAACGGTACTTCCATTGTCTCATTCTAATGCTTACCTGGAATGTATATTCAGTCATATAAACATTGCAAAATCAAAGTTAGTAAAAAAGAAAAAAAAAATTCTTCAGCAGTTCCTGAAGTTCCTGCAGAATTAGGGAATTTCAGGAACTGCTGAAGAGCAAACGAACGGTGATGATTATTTCATTTTTTGAAGGTTTAAAAGAAATCTTTAAAATGAAATCATCTTATTTTGAAGACGATATCATTTTTCGCATAATTGGTATGCAGTTTGTAAATAAAATAAGGTGTTTTTGATACGCTTTTATTTTATATTAATAAATATCAAAGAATTTTTCAATGTATTCTCTATTAATATTTCGATTATATGTCTTTATTGAAATTTAAAAAATAACAGCATTCGTTAATTCACTAGATGTGTTTCACTAAATACAGCATGGATTGCGGTCCATTCCGTTAAAATTACTTTATTTCAAAATATACAGATTTGATTTTATCATGATTAAAATAATTTAAATAGGAATTAAAATTTGTTCTGCACTGCTGTAAGGTTCTTTTAGAATTTCATGTTTAATTTAAAGAGAATTAAAAATTCTCTTTAAATTAAAAATAAAATTCCCTTTAAAAGAGAATTAGGACCATTATTATAATTTTAGCTAATTATTGAAGATTATCTAACACGATTTACAAATCTCAAATGGCAACAGATTTGGTACTCTATTATCTGACTAGTCAATTCGCCATAAATTCGCAAGATGAAGGAGGCCTCATCTCAGAAAGTCTATTACTATATATTGCAATAATCCTACTCTAAATTTTAAAATTGATTTCTACTGTCAAAATTATTGAAAAAATATGCTTCACTGTTTTCTTTGTCTGCTATACTGTGTCCATTTTCTGTTATATTTCAGTTTATATTGACCTTTCTGGACAAACAAGTGATTCAGACCAGTGTATAAGTAAGGCATATGAACTACACAGCTAGTTGTTCTCGTTTTCTGACGTACAGCCAAACTGACTGATTTATACAAAAAAAAATTACCCACCTCATATTCCCATCCTCTTCTAATAATTTGCCTAATTATTCCTTAAATTTATTCAAACTAACTACCTCCACGACACCAAATAGAAGTTTGTGCAAACAGTCAATTCTCTCTGGCTGAATGCAAATTTTCGTACATCTATCTTGAAATTATCCATTTTCAATTGAAGTTTATGTCCCCCCTTATGCGTGTTTCACGAGAAAAAGTCAGCATTTTTTTCTTGTATGAACTTAGTATCTTGCGTGGGTTGAAAGTTGGGAAGACAAAAGAAGATACCTGTTAAGTTTAGACTTGAATTTCTGTAGATTGTAATTTTCAGTAAAGACGTATGAAGGGAGGTTGTTCCAGAAAACGGAAGTTGAATTAATAAATGAAGAAGGAGAAAAGTTGGACAATAAAAAGATGCTGACTGGTTGCGGCACGTGTTCAATGTGGTTTGGAAGAGAGAGAGCGGGAATTATGGAAGCCAATAAAGAAGAACCGTGTCTGTGGAATTATCCATAGAAAAGGCATACAGCAGAAACAGAAACAGAACGTCTATGGAATTATCGATAGAAAAGGCATGCAACAGAAACAGAGCGCTATGAGAAAGAGAGTGGAGGGACTGCGTTAAAAATGAGTTATTAATTAACCTAACTGCCCTCTTTGAATCTAGAAGCCTAAGAGTGGTTTCTGGGGCACCACCCCAGATGTGGGAACAACATTCCATGGTAGGGCGTATTTCATGTTTGTAAAGAATGAACAGCTGTTTGGAAGAAAAGTAACGCCGAGAGCGAAATAGAAAACTCATTTTTTATTTTTTTATTTTAGATGTGGAGGAAGCAATATTTCCAATGTGCTTATGCCAGAGAGATTATAATTCAGGGTAATCCCTAATAGAGATATGTGATCATGTCTAGAAATCTGAATGTCATCGAAGATAAGCATAGAGGCAGAAGAATGCTTTTTGCGAGATATAAGACAGACTAAGTTTCAAAAGGATCGAAATCAACTAAGTTCTCTTTGTCCGACTGGAAAAATTACCTGCAAATCAGCATTTAAAGAATTGGTTGTGGGCATTCGGATAGTTGAAGCTGATGGTACAGGACAAGGTTTCTCAAACTGGAAGTTGGAATGCAATGTGCTATCATCAGCAAAACTATGGATAGTATTACCCATCAATGGAAGAATGTCATTAATATACAAGAGGAAAAGCGCGGGAGAAAGAACAGAACCTTGGGGAACACCAGCATTAGCGAAGTAGTCAGAAGATATAAAGTCATCTACGATATCCCGTAGTCAGCGGCCAGAGAGAAAACTGGATAACCAATTACAAAAAAAAAAAAAAAAAAAAATACCGGTTCCTCCCTTATCAGAAGCTCCATGTAGTTCAATTCCTGGATACTGACTTGTTTAAAATCACAGATGATAAAAAGTATCATCTATGAAAACGAATCATCAGAAAACCTAACTCAAGGAAATTATCTTTTGTTATCGCAATTTGTATTATTTTAGTTATTTATTTTTTGTATTAGGTTTCCTTCCAAGTAATATTATCTGCTATAAGAAGTTGGTTTATTTTATATACATAATCTGCCTATAATGTAATGTTTTTACTTCCGGCGAGGTTATCTCTACTGCTTGTTAACCCCTGGCATGGTGCCGTGAAGGGTAATGGAAAGTCGTGGTACGTGCGTGTACCGGTGAACCTTACAATAAAGATTTTATTTATTTATTAATGTGTCACCCAGTGTCATCTCGCTACTATGGAAGCAGTTTCAGGAACCATTACAAGAAGAGCTGACCAAGGTCGCCCGAGGGCTATGTCAACCAGAAAAGACGGCTATCTATCTCTAATAGCATGACAAAGTTCTGTCATCAACTGTCTCTTGAGATTACTGAGGCCACAGGGGTAATATTTCCAACCGGACTATGTTAAGATGGG
Organism: Mastigoproctus giganteus; assembly: GCF_048544385.1. Taxonomy (NCBI): domain Eukaryota; kingdom Metazoa; phylum Arthropoda; class Arachnida; order Uropygi; family Thelyphonidae; genus Mastigoproctus; species Mastigoproctus giganteus. The sequence goes on from NC_143579.1 coordinate 134,515,316, forward strand.
TTAGTTCTGTTAATGTATCTTTATTGCAATCAGCGAAGGGTTTTACATAGATGCTTGGTGTAATACCCATAACAGCAACGATGCTAGGGCTAATTGTCTGATGAGTTCTGTTTTAACCTACAAAGAGATTCTAGTCGCTATATTATCTGGAGATAATGAGGAACGCTGTGTCATCCCTCCAGCATCAGAGAAAGGGACGCTTAGGGTGGAGACGGTGTTCTCGTGCGGTGCGGAATGATGCTCAACGGCCGCACCTCTCTTTGTGTTTTTGATAGGATTACTGAAATTGCGCAGAGGTACGGAGAACAGATCCTCGAACTCTATGTGCGACGTTTTAGGGGTGCAGTTTTTCCAGATATTTTTTTCATGAAAGAAAAGTATCACTGCACATAGACCTCAAGTGTGGAGGAATATCTTGAAACTGAAGATATCCAACGACTGCCGTGGCTAGCATGAACCCAGACTTAGATCATATGGAACATTTGTGGGTGTAATATTTCACGCCGACAGCCAGCTCCTTGGTCACTTGGTAAGCTAAGGTCTGCGCTGTTGGAAGAATGGAATTTGTTGCCAGATAATCTCATAGGCACCTTTATATAGAGCATGGTTTACCGCTGTAATCCTTTTTAATCGTTGGAGGAGATCATACACCATACTGATGTCTTATGGTCATATTTTCGAGCATCTTGTATCAACTTTTGTATAATTTTAATTAGAATTTGATTTTAATAAGAATTACCACATTTTGGTAATTCTGCCCTAAGTTTTCCACTGTCTCCTCATTTCATCGTTATTTTATGGTAGACCACCATACCATATTTTGTCCGACTTCATCGCAAGCTGTACGAGTTACACGACATTTTTTACGTGTTCTGTTAAATTTTTCGAGCAGAGTATTGCAGTTTCTGAGAAAACTGAACCACTTAAAATTGACTGAAGCCATTGCAATGTCAGTGGCTTCGTATACTAACTTTGTTGCATACAAAAATTGTCATCAAATTTGTACGAATTCCGAAGAAGACTTCTTATACTAAGAAATATAAATATGATGTTATCAGTGTCGTGGCTCATTGTTTCTTTTACTCATGGAGTCAAATTATTTATTTTAAACACATTTCATAAGGCATTTTTAAATGAGAAACTGCTAACCGACTATGGCGTTTCTCAGAATGGATTCTCAGCTGTACAAACACCGCCCCTTGCATATACTTACAGGTGCTGATGGTATTCCTTTGTTTAATGCTGTTAATAAATGTAATTATCACGAGGAAATTACAAAGTTAATCTCAAATATTACATCCTTGGTCGATTTAAGGGAGACCGTTTGAGTATACCAGACTGGAAATTTTAAGGTTTTGTCCAAAATTTCGAACCCTAAACATAATCTAATGGAATGATGCTTTAAGTTAATCATATTGATTGGCATTGTGTTAAATTATGCGTGAATTATTCGCGTGTTGTTTCGCACTATCCTGCTGTTGTTTTCTTTCCTTCTTCCCCATATATCAGCTGCTTTTTTTTTTTTTTTTGTTGTAATCATTCTTGTATTATTTCTCAGAAAGTCGTTTGATGAGGTCCGCTGAGCTAAGGGCATAAAAGAACTAATCGTTCTCACAAATATAAACATTATTTTCACTGGCAAGGTGAAATTAGATAATTTCATGCGCTCCCACAAATAAAAAATATACGTAAATATATAAATACCTAGAAAGCGTACGAAGCATCATGATAATAAATTACTATTCAGAAGAGAGTGAAGTGTGTTGCAGGATCGCCAGATTTATACCTTTTAGCCATGAAGACTTTCTGCCTTTTCGTAGTCTCTGTAACCTTGGGTAAGTGATTAGAATCGTTCTCAAGCATGAATTCACTGATTTAAGATGCGCCTGCGGACAACCTCTTGAGGGATTCTTTGGAAAACAAAATTTTATTGACAAAAATGAAGGTGTTGGGCTCCCGATTAACACTGTCTATTTCATTTATTTATTTATTTTTTGAATTATAGTTTCTTATGATTTTTTATGAAGGCATGGAAGTTTTCCTTTAAGATTTTTTTTTGTCTTTCAATTTTAACGAAAAATGTTAGTTGTGGGAATGTAATACGCGGTGAATGAAACGTTGTTGTTTATTTAATGATCATATGAAGAATGTATTCATTATCACATACAAATTTTCAAATTGGATCTAACCTTTCTCTCTAATGCATGTATCTCCAAGAAAGATGTTATGTTAATCGATTTTTTTTTAATCTGCGTTCATCTATTAGCATTAGTAGAGGCATACAATGCAAGAAAGCAAGCTTATGCAGCATCATCCAAAAAAAAAAAAAAAACACTCCCACTTCACTCCTCCGTTCGTTCCAAATACCAGTCCAGCTCATCCCTAAATTTATTTAGGCTATCAACTTCCATAACAAAGGATGGAAGTCTGTTCAACCAAACAACTACCCGCTGGCTAAAGGCAAACTTCCGCACATCTATCCTACATCTGTCTTTCCTCAATTTCAATTTATTCCCTCTCAGGTGATTATTCTGAGCAACAGGAAGAATCCCATCAGCAGCGAGCATGCTCAAACCATTCAAGACTTTATACACCTCAATCAGATAACCTCGCAGGTGCTTAGTCTCCAGACACTGTAATTTGCAAAACTTAAGTCTTTCTTCGTAAGAGCAGCCCATTGTTCCATTCACTAATCTTGTTGCCCTTCTCTGTACTCGTTCCAGCAGCTCTACGTCCTTCTTGAAATGAGTCCTCCAGACCTGTATACAGTACTCAAGGTGTGGCTTGACCATTGCCTTATATAAGGGAATAACCACCTCCTTATCCCTGCTAGAATAATTCCTGTATATCACTGACAAGACACCATGAGCTACTCTTGCAGACTGTCTGCACTGCTCAGAAAATTTCATATCTGCCTGCACAATTATCCCCAAGTCCTTTTCGTTCTCTACCACTGTCAGTGTAGTACCTCAGAGTTGATACCTTATTCTGGGGTTACTGCTTCCCATAAGTAGTACTTTACATTTGTCAATGTTAAACTTCATTTGCCCCCTCTCAGCCCATCTGCTCAACTTTTATAGATCCTGTTGCAGCAGCGTACTGTCATTAGTGACTTTCGTATAATCTGCAAACTTTGAAATTAAGCTTGATATACCATTATCAATTTAATTTATAAATACAGAAAACAACAATGGACCCAACACTGAACCCTGAGGGACTCCACTAATAACATTAATCCACGATGAGCAGTGTCCATTGATTACCACTCTCTGTCTTCTCCCACTGAACCATCCCTTTATCCATAGCAGCAATTTGCCTCCAATGCCACATTGCTCCAATTTGTTCAGCAGTCCATGTGCAACGGTATCAAAAGCATTTCTAAGATCCAAATGTGTCCGATCTATAACTGAAGTCTTGTCTAGATGATCCTGTAGTGCTTCTTTAACCAGTGCCTCTATTAATTTTCCTGGAACAGAAGTTAAACTAACAGGTCTATAATTACTTGTGTCTCCCTTTGATCCTCCTTTGTGAATTGGGGTAACATTTACACATCTCCAGTCCATGGGTACCTCCCCTGAGTCCAAAGAAGCTCTCATAATTATGGCTAAGGGTTTACTACTTCCTTTGCTGCCTCCTTCAATATAACTGGATAGATCCCATCCACCCCGGGCACCTTTTTTATGTTTATCTTCAACAATTTCTCCTCCACTTTCCTCTCAGTTATTACAAAATCATCTAGCTCACTGCCAGAGTTTAACTCACCTCTGGCATTCCCTTCTCTGAATAACTCCTCATGTATGAATGTAGATGCAAAATACTCATTTAGTTTTTTAGCCACCTCAGCAGGATCATTAACAGTTGAATCATCAGTATCCAGTGGACCATTCTGATCCATCCCTTTCCTTCTAGAGTTTACATAGGTAAAGAACTCTTTGTTGTTTTTCTTTGCATCCTTTGCCAAAGATTTCTCATAATCTGCCTTTGCCTGCCTAATTTCCTTTGTGACTTGGTTACCGACCAGCTTATATCTATCACAGGGATGGGAGAGTGCTCTTTGGTCGCACCTGCAATAGCCTAAATGGTCTTGTTCTTCAGTTGACCTGGGTGTTTAAGAGATGCTACTTACCTTATCTTGATGTCTCCTAATCAAAATGAAGGAATATTCTCCACTTAGTCATGGAATCAACAGATTGAACACTGATGCTACTAATCCATGTCTTAAAAATGTCTGTGGCTGACAATTTCGGTGGTGTTATTTTATATTCATATAGTTGATAATGCAAAGAAATGTTTAAAATTATACAGATCTCAGCAGAAAAATTACAAAATTCACATATAAATTCCCATATTTTCTGTTTCAATCGGTTAGAAAAGAAAACTGAATGATATTTGGTAATTTTATGGATAGCTTGTTAAATTATATTTCAAAAAACTTTTATAATGGTTCATCTTTAACCGAATTTAAAAACTATTACAGAAATTTACATTGCACAGTAAATGAAAAGCGCAGTAGAATAGTATATATTCGTTCCTTTAACTGACTTTTATAATATTTCTGAGGAGAAATCTATGAAGAGAAAATTTGTCTAAAGTTGACCACTTCTCAATTACGAACGTGGTATGATAATGAACTTAACAATATTTCAGTAACCTTTGAAAACACTCTTTTTTAATGTTTTTTTTTTTAACTATTACATATATTTATAATTACATTTTCATTTAAAACAGGAACTATACTCATAATTATTTAATAGCTTTTTAGCACCAATTTATAAAAACGAGTAGACAGATCAGTGTATCTTATTTATTGTCCAATAAATCTTATAGGTCTGGCTAAAATCCCAGAGAATGTAGTTTTTAATCAGGTATAGTAGCTTATTCTATGAAGAACGTCGTGATTTCATAAAGAGGAAGACCAACTGTCTGAAATCTTAATTTTTGTACGGATCTATTGCATGGATTTTTTGTACGGATGAGGGCCCTTGATAATGTATTGCAACAAGGTGCTATTTATTTGGATATTACAAAAGATTATTTTCCGTTAAACTGCAATATTATTAACAAAAAGACCTGTACCTCGGGAATATACTTCTTTTATATTGTATTTTATAGGATAAAAATTAAAATACAGTTAAGAAACTAAACTCTAAACTACAGTGACAAAATCTAAAATACAATTAATATCTAAAATATATGAAATAAAAACAATAAGAATTTACAAAAAATACAAGCACCGAAAGCGATAAAAACAAAATATACACATAAAGCAGCTTTCGGAGAGACCTTTATCAGTGTCAAGGGCACTGAAAACTGTCGCCAATCGACATTATATTACATGTCTCAACAGATCAGGAAACATGTAACAACATGCAATAACTACAAACCAACGAGGACTGTGAACGGTGAGTATCAAAAATACAGGTATTGGTGGGGAACCCCAAAAAGTAAGAAAGGAAACGAGCAAGGAAAAAAATGGGGAGGAGGAATAAGGGAAACACAAAATGAAAATAAAATAGCAGACATTTGATTCTGGAGAAATAGTACACTGAGTGGGTAGAAATCATGGGATACCTACCTAGTAACGGGTAGGCCCACCTTTCGCCCGGATATGGGAAGTCACGTGGCGAGGCATTGAGTCCACTAATTCACGAAAACATTGCACAGGTATTTCCATCCATGCTTGCTGCATAACCAAAGCGAGAATCATGTATACTATCTAAAATCTCAAAATTAATATGATATTCTCGCCAACAATGCTCAACGGAATCGGAATAGAACGTGCGAAATTTACTTGGCGAATAGCATCCCCCTCCCACCGATGTTCTGAGATACGATTTCAAAGCTACTGTCTATCTTGCCTGTATAACGAACCCCGCATTCCGGTCAAGTGACTCGCTAACCGCAATCTGCACATTGCAACGAGTAAATATGGATTTAATCTTGGAAACTACCGTTGACTGCAACTTATGATGCCGTCAATGGTTTCTAGGAAGTTGTACATAACCAATATGAGAGAGATAGAGAATCTTTATTGCAACAAAATTTGATTGCAACTGGTCACAAGGTTAAATAGTGTTGAACTTCCCTTTCACGGTCAAAAGGCCAGGAGTTTACAGATAAGAGGCATGTAATGTAGTAATGTCGCTATGTGGGCGTTCAAACAACTAATCTAAAGAATAATTTGTATATTCCTTCCACCTGTCCAGAATGCTCTTTGAATTTGAATAACTCCAAGATTAAATAGCCTTTCGACCTGATTCCTTTTGCAATATGTTTTATTTAGTAATAAAATTGAGAAGGAAAAAAAATCCAAAAAAAATTTCCGATCGATTTTCATATCGATCCGAGAATTGGTATAAAAAACTCATGTAGTGCTGTACAGATGTATGGGGCATGCTCCGACTCATAATCAGTAAACTGTCCTTTGCACATTGGTTTCGATAAACGAAAGTCCTCCATCGTGAACTTATATGGACTGGCCGAATATGGACATTCAGAAATAGGAAAGCATGATCACCTTCCAACTCCATAATAAATGAGATAAAGGTAGACAAGAAAATGAGATGTTGGAGAGCAGCATCACTGAGCTGTGAAGAATGGCCACGAACACCTCGTCCATATAAATAAATAAATCTTTATTGTGAAGTACTGAATTACATACAACACAATATCTCATCACGGCGACCAGCGCCAGAGGTTCACATATTGGAGCTTGAATAAACAGACTACAAAATGTAGCATACAAGTACAAGTTCAGCATACAAATACAAAACAAAATAATGAATATATTAAGGATTGAGGAATATAGAAAAGTGATAGATGTCAGTTTGATTTATGTTCACGGAGCGTAGGAATAGGAAACGGGAGCATCGTAAACCCCTTCTAGGGTTAGAGATCATGAGCGAAGAAGGCCTTGATGAAGTTGAATCTGTCTTTCTTGTTCTTTATCAGGTATCAAGGTCAGCATCTACACAGTTCAGGGCGGCGAGCACCTGCTTGGGGAGAAACCTGTCAGTGAGTGCTAGCCTATTGCGGTGAGCCACAAGTGCAGGTGACGATCTTACGCTTGGCTCTTTTAAACTACATCAAGGATTCTTCTGATAAATATGTTGTTATGGTCTTTATAGACCTTGAAGGAGCATTTGATTCGGTGTGGTGGGAAAGTGCCCTTCGATCTCTTGCACAGTATAATAGTTATATATTTAATACTATGAGGTCATATTTTCTAGACAGATTTGTTACTGCGCGTGCACATCATCTGTCTGCCGGTGGTCCGGTTTTCGGACCTCTCATTTGGAATGCAGTTTTCGATCAGTGGCTTGTTAAGTAGGGTACAGAGTTTGCTAAGATAGCCTACGTTGATGACCTTGTGATTGGAGTTTCTGGGAGCTCTAGACTTATATTGGAAGAAAAATACAGTCAGTTTTAGACGATTTATTTCAGTGGGCCCGATTGAACAAATTGAAGATCTCTGCAAGTAAGACGTGCTTTATGGTTTTCTAGAAACAATTTGATTACGGCAGATCTCCACGAGTTCTTTTAGGTGGAGTCCAGATTCCTTATATGGCTAGAACTAAGTATTTGGGATTAATCATGGATGGCAAACTTTCCTTTTTGCCACATGTTTCACACCTGAATGTAAAAGCAAGACACTTTACTGCCTCCATTGCTAGGATTTCTCTCAAGGAGTGGGAATTGAATAAGAGGGTGTTGTCATTGTATTATAAGACTGTTTTTCTCCAGATAATGGCATATGCGGTTGTTGCTTGGTTTTCTGTGGTAAATAAAACTAGGATTCGATTGAAACTTTTATCACTTCAGTGCTCTATGTTATTAACTTCACTGAAAGTACCTAGAACAACGTCTACAAACGCCCTACGGGTAATTGCTGGTACCATGCCATTGGATGTATTTATTGTCTACAGAGGTTTTTGGTACAAATTGAAAAATGGTATGTCGTTAATGTTTTTGGACATCATAATCGATTTGGAGAATAATATTAAAGAAGAAAAACAACGAATATTGAATCAGTTAATGGAACTATGGCAGACCAGATGGGAAAGTGGTGCTGTTGGAACTGTCACGTGAACTAGGCAATGTTCAAAATCCGTGGTGTCTTGTTTTGAGCCTATTGTGTATACTTCCTTTTTGTTAACAGGGCATGGCTCACTTAGGGCCAAATTATATGAAAGAGGATTGGAGACTGATCCGTTCTATACATGTGGCAAACAAGAGACTTGGATGCATGTAATTTTTTATGTCGGGAGTATGAAGATCAAAGGCAAAGTTTGATGGCACATATTCCTGGATTATCGGGTGATACAGTACATTTACTTATTACAAATTGTGACTGCTTTAATTCACTTCGGGAGTTTTCAGCTGCTGTTTTTGCAAAAGAACTGTTCTTATAGCCTTTCTTTGAGGGGAAAACCTGGTGACCAGAGTGTCTTCATGGAGTGTCTTTTTGGACTCGATTCCTTGTGTCGGTCCTGTGATTTTGGATAACATTGGCTTCAACTATTAGATTCTAACTCTGGTTAGCGACTGGAGTGCTGTACCTGATTCATGGTGTTGGGTCTGGTGCTCTTATAGTTATCTTTTGTGCTGCGATCATGAATACTTCCTTCTGGATTCTGGGGTGTTGGACCTGATTCATTGTGTCGGGTGTGGTGCTCTAATGGTTCTGTTTTTCCATGGCGGACAGTTGTACATTTACAGTATCCTAATTGTTTTTGAGGTTCCAGTGCTTGGGGAACAGAAAATGGGGAGATATTCAATTGAACTGTGATTTTGAAGTTTGTAGTTGTGCCATACAGATTACAAGTTTTTTTTTTTCCCTGCTGGCTCCCTGGTATGGTTAACCTGAGGAAAGGGGATTACTGGCACCCACTCATATTGCACTACCTCCGGTAGGTGCGGGATTTCATGCGCGAATTGCGCTACAGTAAAACCAGAACCAGGTAATTCATCATACTTTTCAGGCCTGCTTTGTAAAGACTCTACACATTCACAAGGTTTCAAGGTGGAGTCGGGCTTATGCCCAGGAACCACTCAGGTTAGAGAACACAGAACACACTTAGACACGTACACACGAGTGTTTAATAATATGTTTAGAGCATCGAATTATATGTAAATATATCTTGTATATAAATCATGTATATGCTTTGAAGTACATAATATCGAGACTGTGTATTGTGTGTAATTAATAAATGAATGAAATGTGGGATCCTTGGGACACAGAACACTGCACTAGGAGTGGTTCTTGATAACAAATTAAGCTTTCACCCTCACCTCATCCATCTCAGTTCCAAGGTGAAAAAAGTTTCAGGCTCAATCATCAGAATCACCAGGAACGAATGGGGGCCTGTCCAAGCGGTCGCTCCAGCTATACTATAAAGCATTCTTCCTTCTGATCGAGTCGTATGCTAAAGATACTTGGTTCCACCGAGCTAGATTGGTAAATATGATAGGCGAATTAGGTTCTATACAACGGACAATGCTCCTGGCTACTCAGGAGAGTATCCACTACTGCCATTCAGGTCTTAGCTGGGACCCTTCCACCGGATCTATACCTAACGTTTCGTGGCCTGACCTTTAGAATCAGGAAGAAAATTGCGACCAAGATCTTGGACATTGAGCTAAACCTGGACACTGGCCCCAAGGTAGAGAAAACACGATGTTATAATGAGAGGATAAACATCTGGCAGACAAGACAAGACAAGGGAGTCATTGCGGTACAAGTAAACACATGGGTTGTGTTAGGGTAGCTAAGAATAGGAACAGCTGCATGCATACTTGCGTGTACACCAATGCTAGGAGTTTGGTAAAGAAATTTGATGAATTTGAGTTATTGCTCAGAACATCAAAGACAGATATTGTTGAGATATCAGAGACGTGGTGTCACACAGAAATAAGGAATGCAGAACTAGAATTTGGGGAGTACAATGCGTACAGGAAGGATAGACAAGATAGGAAGGGAGGAGGGGTTATACTATTAGTTAAGATATACATAACATCCAAGAAAGTGAAGCCAGTCGACATCGCTGGACAGTGCAGTGTCGACTCAGTTTGGTGTGACATAAGCATTGGAAGATCAAAATTGAGAGTAGGAGTGTGCTATAGGCCTAATGACTCTGATGAGTATAATAAGAAACTGTTCAGGGAAATAGAGTGGGCCAGTAAATCAGAGAGTCTTATAATGGGGAATTTTAATTTCCCAGATATTGACCGGAATTTGTGGGTTGGTCACTCACACACTAGCAAAGCTTTTGTTGATATAATGGATGATTGCTTTCTATATCATCATGTTCGGGAGGCAACTAGAGGGAGTAATACTCTTGATCTGATTATCAGTAGTGATTCTTCATCCATTAAGAATCTGCAGATAAAGGAACCACTAGGTGGCAGTGATCACAGTGTGCTGAAGTGGGATTTACTCAAAAAGGTAACTACCATTAGGGGTAAAGGGAAGGGTTATTGCTTTCGTAAAGGCGACTACGATGGACTGAGACAGTATTTAAATTCTATGCAGTGGGATCAACTGATGATGTTACCAACAGCAAATTCAAAATGGGAAGCATTCAAAGAATTTATGTTGGCATCTACTAGGCTGTACATACCAACTAAGAAATATTGTTCAAGGTTTAGGCCTAAATGGGACATACAAAGTATGGCAGAGAAGAAAAATGCATGGGATACATACAAATTAATGGCTGACATGGAGGCCTATGATGATGTGAAAATATAAGCTGGTCTGTAACCAAGTCACAAAGGAGATTAGGCAGGCAAAGGCCGACTATGAAATGTATGGCAAAGGATGCAAAGAAAAACAGAAAAGAGTTCTTTACCTATGTAAACTGTTTATTTGTTGGTTATTTGGTTTTTAGGAGCATTAGTCTTATGTAAACTCTAGAAGGAAAGGGTTGAATCAGATTGATCCACTTCATATCGATGGTTCAACTGTTCATGATCCTGCTCAGGTTGCTAACAAACTAAATCAATATTTTGCATCTGCACTCACACATGAGGAGTTATTCAGGAAGGGGAATGTCAGAGGTGAAGTAAACTCTGGCAGTGAGCTAGATAATTTTGTAATAACTGAGGGGAAAGTGGAGGAGAAATTGTTGAGGATAAACATAAAAAAGGCACCCGGGGTGGATGGGATCTATCCAGTTATATTAAAGGAGGCAGCAAAGGAAGTCAGCAAACCCTTAGCCATAATTATGAGAGCTTCTTTGGACTCAGGGGACGTACCCATAGACTGGAGATGTGCAAACGTGACCCCAATTCACAAAGGAATTCACAACGGCTGAGACAAGTAATTATAGACCTGTGAGTTTAACTTCTGTTCCAGGAAAATTAATGGAGGCACTGGTTAAAGAAGCACTGCAGGATCATCTAGACAAGACTTCAGTTATAGCTCGGACACAGCATGGATTTCTTAAGGGAAAGTCTTGCCTGACCAATTTGATTGGATACTATGATGCAGTCACAAAAGACCTGTATGCAGGGAATAACTTTGATATTATATATTTGGATCTTAGAAAGGCTTTTGATACTGTTGCACATGGAAGACTGCTGCACAAATTGAAACAGTGTGGCATTGGAGGCAAATTGCTGCTATGGATAAAGGGATGGTTGAGCATTAGCATTAGCATTAGTAGAGGTATTTGATGCAAGAAAGTAAGCTTATGCAGCATCAGCCAAAAAAAAAAAAAAAAACACACTTCCACTTCACCCCTCTGTTCGTTCAAAATACCTGTCCAGCTGAGCCTTAAACTTATTTAGGCTATCAACCTCCACCACAAGGGATGGAAGTCTGTTCCACCAACCAACCACCCGCTGGCTAAAGGCAAATTTCCGCACGTCTATCCTGCATCTGTCTTTCCTCAATGTGAATTTATGCCCTCTCAGGTGATTTTTCTGAGCTAGAGGAAGAATCCCATCATCATTGAGCATGCTTCAACCATTCAAGGCTTTATACACCTCTATCAGATCACTTCGCTGGTGCCTAGTCTCCAGACACTGTAATTTGAAAAACTTAAGCCTTTCTTCGTAAGAGCACCCTTTGTTCCATTCACTAATCTTGTTGCCCTTCTCTGTACTCGTTCCAGCAGCTCTACATCCTTCTTGAAATGAGGCCTCCAGACCTGTATACAGTACTCTAGGTGTACTTGAGGGGGAGAAGAAAGAGAGTGCTAATCAATGGACACTGCTCATCGCGGACTAATCTTATTAGTGGAGTCCCTCATGGTTCAGCTTTGGGTCCATTACTGTTTTCTGCATTTATAAATGATATTGATGATGGTATATCAAGCTTAATATCCAAGTCTGCAGACGATTCAAAGGTTGGCAGGGTTGTTAAGGACACTACTGACGCTTTGCTGCTGCAACAGGATCTGGAAAGGTTGAGCAGATGGCCTGAGAGGTGGCAAATAAAGTTTAACAATGACCAATGTAAATGTTCTACATATGGGAAACATTAACCCCAGAGTAACGTATCAACTCTGTGGTACTACACTGACAGTGGTAGAGAATGAAAAGGACCTGGGGGTAATTGTGCAGGCAGATATGAAGTTTTCTGAATAGTGCAGACGGGTTGCAAGAGTAGCTCATGGTGTTTTGTCAATGATATACAGGAATTTTTCTAGCAGGGATAAGGAGGTGATTATTCCCTTGTATAACGCAATGGTCAGGCCACACCTTGAGTACTGTATATAGGTCTGGACGCCTCATTTCAAGAAGGATGTAGAGCTGCTGGAATGAGTACAGAGAAGGGCAACAAGATTAGTGAATGGAACAAAGGATTGCTCTTACGAATAAAGGCTTAAGTTTTGCAAATTACCGTGTCTGGAGACTAGGCGCAGGCGAGGTGATCTGATAGAGGTGTATAAAGCCTTAAATGGTTTGAGGATGCTGGCTGCTGATGGGATTCTTCCTCTTGCTCAGAATAATCACCTGAGAGTGCATAAATTCAAATTGAGGAAAGAGAAGATGTAGGATAGATGTGCGGAAGTTTGCCTTTAGCCAGCGGGTAGTTGGTTGTTGGAATAGATTTCCACCCCTTGTTGTGGAAGTTGATAGCCTAAATAAATTTAAGGCTCAGCTGGACAGGTAATTTGAACCAACGTAGGGGGGAAATGGGAGTGGGTTTTTTTTTGGCTGATGCTGGATTTGTACGGAGCGGTTATATGCTTGCAATGCTAATGGTAATGCTAAAAGATGGGACACTTCCACCTTTGAAGCAGTTACAAGGAGACTACTTCGGATGTCACTTTCCCCTCCGCTAAGTCAGCCCAGAAGTGACTCTCTCTCAAACTCTAGAAACATCATTCCTAATCACCGGGCATGGCTCATTGAACGAGAAGCTCTTCCAAGTAGACTTAATACCCATAGGCGTTTGCTACTGTGGCGCCAAGGAGAAACGGTTCCACGTTCTCTTCGAGTGCGCTCTCTACGAGGACCTGAGGCAAGACCCAGCTAATACCTTCCCTGTCACTGAAAACCAACTGGACATTCTGCTACAGACACAAGAGAACCTGACTGCCTGCTTGTGAATACTTGCGTCAAGAACTTCTCGACACAAGTATTCACGTGCAGGAAACCTACTACAGAATAACACAGGCTACGAATGGGGATCCCCAGCCAGTAGCTTAAAATTTAATTTTATTAATTTTAAAACTTTTATTTATTTATTTATCTTCATTTTTTCTCTTTTTTTTTCTTCACCCTCTTAACTAGCGTAAATTTTTTTTATTGCACCACGGGATTTTTTTTCTCTATTTATTTATTATTATTATTATTATTATTATTTAATTTTTTATTATATATCTTTTCTCTCTTCTTTGCCCGCTGGAATGGACCCCCAGAGGAATCTGGCCCACATTTTGGCAACATCAGGTGAATCAGTCTCGAATTGAGACAGTACGTGCTTCACTGGGACTGACCTACCTTCCCGTGGTGTCGACGAGTACCCAGAATCATCTGTCCAGGTGACTGATGCTTCTGGATAGCCAAGAGGCCAAACACTACAACAGAACACATACATAATATACACAAACCTACGTTACTCACATATCTAGCCATTTGTAGTAATACAGTTCTTGACAGTTGTTGTTGTTGTTGTTTTTTGGTTTTTAGGAGCATTAGCAACTAAGGCCATATTGCTCCGGTGCGGTGGTCATTCCCTGACCTTTCCGCATCCTCTGTATTTGGTGGTGACGGGCTCGAACCCCGGTCTAATCAAGAAGCGTGTGATACGCACTGCTGCTCCTTCCCACCTGGCTACGGAGGCGCCATTTCTTGACAGAGATACGAGGCGGAGTTGAATTGACGTTCTAGGAACCGCTCCTTACAAAAACACATGTCCACACACACATGTGGTATCCTTGGGGTTTGTGCGTGTAGCACAATAGTATCGTCACCGTCCTCCCCACATCGGGTGGAAAAAGGCCCGGGTTCGAATCCCGTCGATGACGCAAGGAACTTTCTGGGCTTTTTTCACTCAGTGGCTGAATTAGTCGGTCTTAGGCGTAGATAGCAATGTTTTTCCCCTAAAAACTGGAGTTTTTCGTCCAGAAAAGCAGACAAATCGACCACAGAACACACGCAATTAACAGACATAGGACACATCATGGCAGATGAATTTAATTATTCCGGTGGTAAAAATAATAGTTTGGTTTAGTTGGTTGTGGGATCCTTGATTAGTTGACGAATGTTAACTTCCGGGGTATTCCCAAGAAGATTATTACAGTAGAGCTTTCGTTGATGTTTGAACCTGCTGAGTTTAATGCTTGATTTGGTTGTGAACTGTAATAATGTCTTGTATAGCCAGATTTTCATGGTTGCACTGTCTTTTATTAATCTCAACTACCGCTTTTTTGTTTTTCAAATTTTCGGTATAATTCTATTCAAAATTGTATACCTCACACAGGCTTTTCATTTGAAGGGTTTGTTTGACCACTCAATTTGACTACTCAATTAAATTTTATGATTTTTTTTTGGCAAGTTCTCAGGTTTGGGCCACCTGAGAGCGAGAGTGCGGGAACCACTACTTCCGGTGGCTGCAAGATTTGTGCTATATGCAAATACAGTGTTAAAAACGTCCACCTTTCTTTTATATTCTTTTCAGGACAGGCCCGTTATGTAATTTCTTTCTACACCACAACAGGTTATTAAGGTGGAGAGGGGCTTATTTATGCCTGGGAGCTACCCCGCTTCCAGAACACACACACACACACACACACACACACACACACACAATGTTAAATATATGTACAGAGAGCGTATAAATATATATAAATAACTGTTGCATATAAATCTTGTGGCGCCTCCGTAGCCATGTGGGCAGGAGCAGCAGTGCGTAGCACACGCTTCTTGATTAGACCGGGGTTCGAGCCCGTGACCACCAAATACGGAGGATGCGGAAAGGTCAGGGAATGACCACCGCATATCCCCGGAGTTATGGCCTTAGTTCCTAATGCTCCTAAAAACCAAATAACAAAACAATTAACAAACATAAATCTTGAATATTACTTGATGTACATACATCTTGTGGGTAATAAATTTAAAAAAAAAAAAATGAATGTGGGATTCTCCAAGAATAGGCGTTCCAAATGTTTGCAGATGATATCTGGTCGGTGAGGAGTGTGGCCTTGAAGAACAGCCTCTTTATTGTGATCAGGAAGTTCACCCTCGGTATTTCGTGTGCTTCTGCCGTTGTGGTAGTGGCAGGCAAACGAAGCTTAGTATTTTCCCATTTTAATAACCAGTATTCAGCGATGTACAGACGCTTAAGGTCTGTAGGTGTGGCTGAGGCCCATATTTCTGCACCATAGAGAATGGTGGGATAGATCGTGGAGGTGATGGAATTTTTAACAGTGAGGGGATGTCGAACGTAAAGCAGCAGCTGCTTTGAGATTCACCGTAGACGAGAAAATTTGGTACTGATTTTGTCGATCTTGTTGACAAAGGACATCTTTTAATCAAATAGAACCCTAAGGTCTGTGCGCGAAAACACGTTTGGTATTGGTAACCCCCCTCCCCCTAGTGAAACTTTGAGTAGTGTTGGCACGAATTTAAGGGAAAATAAAACCTGAGCAGACTTCTGTGGGTTTATTTGAAGTTTGAAGCTTGCAAGGTACAATTCAAGGTTCCTAAGCTTTGAATTGATCCTGTTGCTGAGCTGAGCAGGGTTGTCGCCAGGGTTAACTTGCGTCAGCAGTTTGAGATTATCAGCATAGCAGAAGAGGCCATTCATGGAGGCAGTGATGGGCACGATAATAGCCGTGAATAGAACACTAGATAGGACACCCCCCTGGCGGAACTCCATCAGTAATGTCACAGAATAAGGTGTGTTGTTCCTGGGCGAGAATAAGTGTTCTGTGACAGAGCAGCGATTCGAGAAAGCATAACATATTATCTCGAATGTGAAATTTTTCTTTAAGTGATAGGAGTTAGATTGACACAGCATCAAAGACTGCACTTATGTCGAGATATGTAGCTGCAAGCTCGGCTCTTTGTTCGAATACTGAGAGGATGCGTTAAGTGGTAGCAGCCAAGTTGATAATTGATGATTTTCCTGGGATGGCATAATAGATGTCAGGTGGTTTTTTTCTGGAGGATTTGGTGAGTAATTGTGGGTAGCAAGGCCTTTACGAGAGTTTTTAAGGGACTGGAGGCAACGAAGATGGGTCTAAACTGGCTGACGTGTGTGGCAAATTGGTTTTTAGAGATGGGATGCACTCTGTACTTATTCCATTGTGGTGGGAAGTAATGATCAGCGAGGCATCTGTTGTAGATCAAGAGAAGCGGTTGAAAGTACTTAAACATTCGATCATAAAAAATTGCAGAATTCCATCCACCCGACAGAGTATGGTGGGAGAGTGCCTTTCAATGCCTCCGTCAAGCATATTGTCCGGCCAATCTATACAAGCAAGCTTTTTAGAAATTACTTTACTGAACGCACCATTATTGTCAAATCCAAGCATCAACAGGTCTCCAGGCCTGTTCACAGGGGATGTCCCCAGGGTTCGGTCTTGGGCCCCCTAATTTGGAACATGGTCCTACAAAGTTGGCTCAGCAATATATTTGAAAACACCAAAATAATAGCCTTCGCAGATGACCTCACCATCACTGTTTCTGGTCGGTCTCGCTCAGTAATTGAGATGAATGCTCAGCGGGTCCTCGACCATCTGTCTTCCTGGGCGAGACTGCACAAACTCCATATTAATCCAGCAAAATCTAATATGATCATCTTTAAAACGAAGCTTGACATCAGAAGGCCCCCTCAGGTCAGGATCGATGGCACTCAGTTACCACTGGTCCTGCAAACTAAAGTCCTAGGAGTAGTTATAGACCACAAGTTATCATTTTTTCCCCACCTCCAGCACTTGAGTACAAAAGTCAAGAAATTCACCGCATCCATAGTTAGGATTTCGAGATGTGAGTGGGGACTGTCTCGCAGGACGCTCCTGTTATACTATAAAGCTGTATTCTTGCCGATTGTAACTGACGCTGCAGGGACCTGGTTTCACCGAGTGACTATTGTGAAAATGCGAGAGAAACTCCAATCAATGCAAAGAAGTATGATCCTTGCCACCCATCGTTTCTGCCGCACTGTGTCCACGGAGGCCATCCAAGTCATCGCGGGGACAATCCCGCTGGATTTGGCTGTGATCTTCCGAGGCCTCTGCTTTCGACTAAAGAAAAGAATCCCGACCTCCATACTTGACATAGAGCTGAACCTCGATAATGACATCAAGCGAGAAAAGACTAGATGTTACAATGAACTTATCAATCTGTGGCAGACCAGATGGGATACCTCAACAACTGGAGCAGTAACTAAAAAATTCCTCCCGATGGTAACCTTTGCAACATCTAAAACCACCATCTCATGGTTTTCATTGAGTCTATAAATTACATACATTGTCACCGGCCACGGTTCCCTTAATGATAAGCTCCACCAACTGGGATTGATCAATACAGATCTTTGCATCTGTGGCAACAAAGAAAGCTGGTTCCATATCCACCAACTGGGATTGATCAATACAGATCTTTGCATCTGTGGCAACAAAGAAAGCTGGTTCCATATCCTTTTCAAATGTGATCTATGTGAAGAACAATGTGAACAACTAAAGACAACTGTCTCTAACTTTGCAACTGAACAACTGGAGCAACTCATCCAGTACCCCGAGAACCTCCGCTCCTTCCAGGAGTTTGCCAAGGCTGTCTTTTCAAGGCGTCGAACCCTGCTGGCCAACGCTAATCAAGCAATAATTAATACCATAATCTCATTATTATTATTATTATTATTAGTCTTTTTTCTTTTTTATTTTAATATTAATATTTTTTTCCCTTCTCCTGTCTCCGCGCTCTGCTCTGACTCTAGGGCTGTCGTCGGAGTAGCTCTTCTCTGCACTCCTTCCTTTTTCCCTTCTAGTCCCATGCTGCATGAAAAAAAAAAAAAAAAAATTATTTTTTTTCTTTCTTTCTCGTCTTCTGCTTCTCTGAACCGCCCCCCCCCCTCCAGGGCAGGACAGCCCCTCTTTCTCAAAAAAAAAATATATATATATATATTAATTATTATTATTTATTTATTTAATTTATTTATTTTTCTCCTCCTCTCTCTCTCTCTCTTTCTACCCTGGATTGGGACATCCCTGGGCTAGGGAAGTCTTCCTCCTCTCTTCTCCCTTCCCCCTCTTCATCTTTAGATAGTCCTATTTCTTCCCTGGGAAACCCGTTCCTAAGGGGGAGGAGGGTTAGCAGATAGTAGGGAGGCCTGCCTTCCGGCAGCTAGGAATGAGTGCCTGGAAGCGGCCATCCTGTTAATGGCTGCTTTCAAGTAGCCAAGAGGCCAATACAAAACACAGTATAACAAGACACACACAGACAGTATTTATTTTCTTTCCTGTCCTGTGCGGGATGAACTTTTTTTTTTCTCTTCTTCTTCTTTCCTCTTTTCTCTCTCTCTCAACTATCCTTTTCCTGCCTGTGCAGGAAAAAATTTCCGTGCGAATTTTTTTTTTTCTTCTCTACTCACACATGAGTCTTCACAGTCTGTTTAAAAAAAAAAAAAAAGGTAAAAAGTAACCAGGCGGAGTTGAACTTATGTTCTAAGAGCCGCCCACACATAATACATACATGCATACATACCCCAGCAGTGGGTGTTGCGGGAAGGGAATTAATGGTATGTATGAGCTGCTGCTTCGTGGCGTGATAGTCGCTAGGATATTGAAGGGTGTTCATAGCCATGCTGGAGAATTGTAGCCGAGACTGTGGTTGTATTTGAGAACCTGGTGATATGTTTGAGCCATTCTTGGGGGAGAACAAGTGTTCTGTGACAGAGCAGAGATTCGAGAAAGCATAACACTCTCAAGCATTTCACTGGCTTCGCAATGTGGAGCAGCATAGAATGGCTTTCCTTTACTCAGAATGTGGTCTAAGTTTTCTTGGATTGCTGCAGCCTTTTTTCGATTAAAGTAGGCCCTGGCACGGGAAAAGTAAATTCTGTCTTGACTGTCATTCGAAAGCGTCTTTTTTGTGTAGCTATTGTTTTTCTTGGAAGCTGTTGTTGAGGTCAGGGGTCCACCACGATCTGGAGCGAGGAGTCACTATTACTCGTTTGGTGGTAGCATAGTCGGTGACGAATTTGATCCAGTTGGACATGAGTGTTTGGACAAAGCTGAGGTAGCAGTCAATGAGGACATCCCAGGACATCCCATGTAGGAGAGTTGAGGATTAAACTACTTTGGTGCTGTAACATATTTAACTATTTTTTTGTCAGGAATGTTGAAGTTAGGTACCGCCAATAACCATGTAAAGACTATAGGCTGGTGATCTGACTGGATAATGCGCTGGGATCGTTATCAGTTGTGCATGTTGTAGAAGCAAAGCGAGATCCAGTAGGTTCAATCTCCTGGGGGGGGGATTCTCATTGACCCGTGTCATATCAATAGATTTAAAGAACTCACAGAGTTCTTTAAATGTATTGACATGACACGGGTCAATGAGAACAAG
Source organism: Mastigoproctus giganteus (assembly GCF_048544385.1). Taxonomy (NCBI): domain Eukaryota; kingdom Metazoa; phylum Arthropoda; class Arachnida; order Uropygi; family Thelyphonidae; genus Mastigoproctus; species Mastigoproctus giganteus. The sequence continues at coordinate 134,535,335 of NC_143579.1, forward strand.
GTGATGGCAGTTTGGAGGCAGGTTAAAATCGCAGCAAGCAAGGCGTTGTGCAGACGGACGAAGATGGTTAAGAAGCAAGTTTCCCAGATCTTCAATGATTTCAGTTGCTGGTCCTGGGGACCAACAATAATAAACAGAAGCGATATCTATGTGGCTGGAGTGGAAACGTAGCGAGACTGTAATCGCTTCAAAACTAGAGTTATAGTTGAGGTTGAGTGTTCATATGAAAATATGGAGGTGTTATACAATATCGCTACTCTGCCGCCTCTAGAGTGCTCTCTGGCGGCAGACATCATGTGGTAACCAGTAACAGTAGAGCAGAAAAGTGTGTCTTGATTTGGTTGAAGTCATGTTTCTGTGAGGCAGACAACGCCAGCGGCCTGGGATAGAAAGATCTGTTCAGTGTCATCTAGTTTGTTCCTAATGGTCCTGATATTTTGGAAGTACGCCCTAATAACAGGTGTTCGTCGAAGAGTGTCCTTAGTTGGTGCACAGCAGAGTGAACGGCCCGGCACACCATCGTTCGCTAGAGCCTAAGCGGCACCTCTCTTATCACAGTGATATTAGCTAGCACCCATAGTTGTACCCTGAATATGCCGGTAAGTGGGGTAAGTGGAATCACCGAACACGATCGCACAACGGGATAAAAAAATATTCCAGTGACATTACAAATATCAGTTACAGAGAGTGAGGTTCTCTACTTCAGCTTGGAATTCCACTAGCACCTAACGAAAACAATATACTGTATATGGAGCTATACTGGCTAGATTGGAACGGATGTAAAACAGGAGACCATTGCAAAGGACACCAATGACCCTGCTCTTAAGAATACTGTTATATGAACACGACTGTTCACAGGATGGTTTGTTTTATGAACGGGCGGCGAAAGCAAACTGGCAACATGCTATGAAAGCTCATGAGTCAGGTTGCAGCAACAAGCAAAAATAGAAGCAAAGACACCAGCGTATTTGCCTCCTATTGTTGTGCGCCAGCATCCTCAGTTCAATGGTTTGCCAAAAATGCACAAACTGAGCATTCTTATGCGTCCCATTAAAAACGTCAATTTTCAGATATTAATAAAATTCATGGATAATAAGATAACAATGCTTTTATTTTATTAATAATAATTACATATCGGTTACTGAAAGTATTGGTCTGTGACGCCTAAAGTAGGATATATAATTTTTACATTGAAGAGATTTTAGTTCACGTCTAAATACACTATCTATAGTTGTTCCATTACGCGTAGTATTTACCGAAAGATCTGATGACATGTTCAAGTTGAAGAATGTTTTCATAAACATGCAGAACTCTTTTCCAGCCTGAGAGTTTAATTGTAAATAAAAACGTTGCATTCAGTCTGAAAACACCGGGTGACTCGAAACCAGATGCGTTTTCGAATTAACGCATTTCCCAGTTTCCGAAAGTTTTTTGTATCTTAAAATCTTAATATGTCTGTTTCTAAATTCCTTACCTCTCCAACGATATGTTATACGTCCACATTATCCTGTTTATTACGTAAGAAAATTTCCTTGATCACACGTTCATATTTTCCACTATCCTGGAAAAAAATACTGCAATTTTCAGAGGTTTGAAAGTTTTCCTCTAGTATAGAGCTACGATGAAGCTCCGTGCAAAATCTCATTAAATTTTATCCAGTAGAAGATAAATTTTCATAAGGCTTTTCGCATGACGTGTTTACGTTACAAAATTTTTGGAATAACGCCAGTAAAAAACGTTTTTAACGTCAATATAAAATTTCATGAAATTCGTTCTCTGAAAGCCTGGTTGTTACATACAGAAATGGACTGATTAACATAGTGAAGATAATAGGCAACTTATGCTGTACTCGCGAAAGAGTATAAAAATGACAGATGTTAATTACATACCAGTAAATTTAGCCCGATAAAGAAAACCTTAAAATATGTCGTGAGAACATAAACATTAAAAATGATAAATGGAAAATTAAAAATCGCTATATAGAGGAAAATGGTTTTCAATCGTTATTAATATTTGATTATTTTTATTTCCTAACAACATTTAGCAACTCAAAAACTTGGAGATTTTCCTCATACTAACGGCACGGAACTTTATGAATTTTATGTCGCTATCATTTATGACTAATTAGTCCTTTGGTTTTTAATTATCAGCACTCACCTCATAGTAATCCGCTTGGTTTGATGAAACTTATAACAGATACATAGTAGCTATAAAACTTTTAAATTCCGATTAGTAGCTATTCGTAACTTAAAGTAATTATGAATTTTAAAAAAATAATTAAGCTACGCTATACCTACGATCTAGTTGTTACATCACAGTACATAAGGATTCCTTAATATATCATCAGTCCTTTGGTTTTTATAAGAGTAATAATATTCTACATCAAGCAATGGAAGATTCTCTGCAAAATTAAGTCCGTTACAATAGTAAATACAAAATATACAGATGGTGCTTTGATTGTGTCATTACAAGTGGTTCCACACTCTAGGAAGCAGGGCGAAGTATATTAAGCCCGGTCCACACAGAGGCAACAAGTATCAACATTTTGGCCTTCCAACAGGTTTCAGAAACAAAGTTGACTCATGTTGCTAGATGTTAATAAATGTTTCTGTTGCCATTGCCCAATGTTCCTTCTTGTTGCTTGTTTCCATCTTGAGCGGTAAACTTCAAAGAGAAAACAGCAACAAGGGCGACGTGTGAGAACTGTCACCGGATGTTTCTCTAGTGTGGACGGTTACTAATAGTCGCGTCTTGTTGCCTGTTGACAGTTATCATTTGATTATTTTCCATTCGACTGATAAACATTTATTTACTCTTCTGCTGTAGTAGGTAGTCCAGTAATGTGCTTATTAATTTGACTATGGCTGTTTGAACAAACCATAAAATTATTTAATATAGTTAGGGACGTAATAATATAGTAATTATGTAATATAATAATAATAATAATAATAATATAGTAAAGTAAAATAATAAATTAAGATAATGATATAGTAATAATCTTAATCATAAAATCATTACTGTCGGAGTTATACTGACGGGCAGAGTGTTTGTGGAACGCTAACCACCGTAAGCATAAATGCAGTAATTCTGTTTATGACTCTTTGGAAAGATATATCTGTGGCTGTAGGGAGTGACGTATCAGAAATAAAAAGTAAAGTCAAAAATTTATGTTCACAGTTTTATACAGAGAGAAAGAAGTATTGTCAATTGAAAAAATCTGGAGCTGGAGCTGAATTTATTTCCAAGTGGTTTGCCTACAACTATATGACCTTCCACAAATCTTTGTTGCCCCTTTGTTGTGACATGAAATTACTTTTGAGAAACATGGAGCAACTAGTCGCTAGATGCTTTGTGCCAGCAACATGTTTCTCGTATGTTGGCACAACGTGTTCTCTTGTTGGTACATATTTCATGCTGATGGAAACGTCTTTCGACATAAGTCAACGTAAATATTGACACTTTTTGTCCCTGTATGGGTGGTCCTTACAATTTATACGAAATCTATCACCGCACTAATAGGGTGTATGTGGGTCTCTCTATTGCGATTAACTTTGACATTAACGCCTGCTGCTGACTCTTAAATATAAAACACATTAAATATGCTAGCGGTAGGACACATTATGTACCTGGTCCAGAATTAGTTTGGTTTTTTTTTTGAGTAATTTATTTAATTTTGATCTTTATGAGGAATTTAATTTCAGCATGGGGAAAAATACCTGGCATAAGATTTAAAATTATAAATACAAAGTTTATTAATATGTTCTTCAGTAAGAGACTTTCCTAGCTTCGTACCGACTTTTTTCATTACAGAAAGAACCTCAGCAGAAGGCCATTCATTGCTTAGAAATTAAGCCTGGTGAGCAAAACTCTTGCAATAACACCAAGACCCTAATGATGTTAACGAAACGAAAATGTATTTTCAGTGACATACCTTCAGTAGTACTTTTACTGGAAAAAAAAATCTTTCTCTTTTAGCCATTCATCAGGTCGCAGCTGATCTCTGTCATTTCCGAGAAATGGACTTTTGTGTAGCCCCAGTTTTGATGAAAGGTTTAAATGGCATAACGCCTGAAGACGAGGAACACGCAATCGAATCATGCAAGTAAGCCCTTCTTGTAATTTTCATGCATTGAAATAATCAAAGCTTAGATCCGGTCATTTTTAATTGTAAATGTATGGAAAGACTATCTGGATTAACAATCATCATAAAAAAGAGAGAAAAAAAAGAGAGAGAGAGAGTGTATCAGTATTAGTTGGCTGGTGAACCATCATCATTTTTTTTTTAACTTGCCTATTTGTATATGACAAAGATTTTTTGTCTTCATGCAATCATATATTTTTATACATTATTGTATATTTAATCCTGTAAAAGTCTCGGGTCGAGCACGCATGTACTTACGTAATAAACAGGATAATGTGGACGTATAGCATATCGTTGTTTATTGTACATTGTGTTCCTCGCACCTTAGTCTGTAAATATTCACACACTTCTGGCACAGAGCCGTCCCGGGGTTAGCATTAGCATTAGCATTAGTAGAGGCATATGATGCAAAAAAGCAAGCTTATGCAGCATCAGCCAAAAAAAAAAAAAAAAAAAAAACCTTCCACTTCACCCCTCCGTTCGTTCGAAATACCTGTCCAGCTGAGCCTTAAATTTATTTAGGCTATCAACTTCCAAAACAAGGGATGGAAGTCTGTTCCACCAACCAACTACCCGCTGGCTAAAGGCAAATTTCCGCACATCTATCCTACATCTGTCTTTCCTCAATTTGAATTTATGCCCTCTCAGGTGATTATTTTGAGCAAGAGACAGTATCCCATCAGCATTGAGCATGCTCAAACCATTCAAGGCTTTGTACACCTCTATCAGATCACCTCGCCGGTGCCTAGTCTCCAGACACTGTAATTTGCTAAACTTAAGCCTTCCTTCGTAAGAGCAACCCTTCGTTCCGTTCACTAACCTTGTTGCCCTTCTCTCTACTCGTTCCAGCAGCTCTACATCCTTCTTAAAATGAGGCCTCCAGACCTCTATACAGTACTCAAGGTGTGACCTGACCATTGCCTTATACAAGGGAATAACCACCACCTTATCCCTGCTAGAAAAATTCCTGTATATCATTGATAAGACACCATGAACTACTCTTTCAGCCCGTCTGCACTGCTCAGAGAACACCATATCTGCCTGCACAATTACCCCCAGGTCCTTTTCATTCTCTACCACTGTCAGTGTGGTACCACAGAGTTGATACGTTGCTCTGGGGTTGTTGTTTCCCATGTGTAGTACTTTACATTTGTCAATGTTAAACTTCATTTGCCACCTCTCAGCCCATCTGCTCAACCTTTCCAGATCCTGTTGCAGCAGCATAGCGTCAGTAGAGTCCTTAACAACCCTGCCAACCTTTGTATCGTCTGCAAATTTGGACATTAAGCTTGATATACCATCATCAATATTATTTATAAATACAGAAAACAACAATGGACCCAACACTGAACCCTGAGGGATTCCACTAATAACATTAGTCCACGATGAGCAGTGTCCATTAATTACCATTCTCTGTCTTCTGCCACTCAACCATCCCTTTATCCATAGCAACAATTTGCCACCAATGCCACACTGCTCCAATTTGTGCAGCAGTCTTCCATATGCAACAGTATCAAATGCCTTTCTAAGATCCAAATTTATAATATCAAAGTTATTCCCTGCATCCAATTCCTTTATGACTACATCATATTATCCAATCAAATTGGTCAGGCAAGACCTTCCCTTAACAAAACTATGCTGTGTCTGAGATATAACTGAATTCTTGTCAAGATGATCCTGCAGTGCTTCTTTAACCAGTGCTTCCATTAATTTTCCTGGAACAGAAGTTAAACTCACAGGTCTATAATTACATGTGTCAGCCTTTGATCCTTCTTTGTGAATTGGGGTTACATTTGCACATCTCCAGTCTGTGGGTACCTCCCCTGAGTCCAAGGAAGCTCTCATAATTATGGCTAACGGGTTGCTTACTTCCTTTGCTGCCTCCTTTAATATAACTGGATAGATCCCATCCACCCCAGGTGCCTTTCTTTTATTTATCTTCAACAATTTCTCCTCCACTTTACTCTCAATTATTAGAAGATCATCTAGCTCACTGCCAGTGTTTACTTCATCTATGGCATTCCTCTTCCTGAATAACTCCTCATGTGTGAATGTAGATGCAAAATATTGATTTAGTTTGTTAGCTACCTGAGCAGGATCATGAACAGTTGAACCATCGATATCAAGTGGACCAATCTGATTCATCCCCTTCCTTTTAGAGTTCACATAAGTAAAGAACTCCTTGCTGTTTTTCTTTGCATCCCTTGCCAAAGATTTCTCGTAATCTGCTTTCGCCTGCCTAACCTCCTTTGTAACTTTGTTACAGATCAACTTGTATATATCATAGGCTTCTGTGGTGTCACATGTTAATTTATATGTATGCCATGCATTTTTCTTCTCTGCCATATGTCTCATTAGTTCATCTGACATCCATTTAGGCCTGAACCTTGAACAATATTTCTTAGTTGGTAGGTAAAGCCTAGTAGCTTCCAAGATACCTTGATATCTTGGGAAATAAACTGATCATATGGTGCACCAGTCAACAATAAATAAAAATAAATAAATATATAAAAATATGAGGGTGGGGATTCATAAAAGATTTGTATTCACCTAGAAGTAGGTCTGACAGAAGGTTGAAACAAACACCATTGTATTGCACTTTTTCGACATAGTCACCAGACAAAATGATACATTTCTGCCACCTCTCAATACACTTCCGCAGACCCGTTTTGTAGAAGTACCCTGACTGTCCGTAAAAGCAGGACTCAGCAAGCGAAATCACCTCATCATCAGCAGCAAAGTGTTTTCCACGAAGAAAGGACTTCAGGGCAGGAAAGAGGAAGAAATCCGAGGGTGCAAGGTCTGAGATATAAGTAGGAAGCGGCAATATCTCATATTAATGGGCATACATCACTGCCGAATGCGAGGAATGCGCAGGGGCATTATTGTGGAGCAGGCGCACACCTTTTGACAGCTTTCTCCGTCTTTTTTTCTTTTAAACCTGCACGTAGCTTTATGAGGGGTAATATTTCTCTGTCACAGCACAGCCCTTTTGAAGTTGATCTGTTAGAATTACACTATGCTGATCACAAAAAAAAAAAAAAAATTGACAGCATTACCTTGCCAGCCCTTCGTTATCATAGTGATGGATCCAAGTTTTTTTCCATGATGAGTAGACGTGAAAAAATCTCCACTTGCTTTTCCTGGCACATTGACATTTCATGAGCACATTGCGTTCTTTTTCCTTCTTCTGGTAAGGGGGTCAGAAGTCTGGGAATTCATCTAGCAGACACTTTACTAATATGCAGAGTCTGTGGAGAACATCCATTAACTCTACACTAATTTGGAGCTCTACAGCTGGTTCTTTAGACGCTAATACGACAATTTTCCAGGATTATTGCCGCAATTTTTGCGACACTCTTCCGTTTCAGCAGTTTCTAGGTGTTCTGAGCTTTCTTCACCCTGCACAGAGGTTCTTGCAGATTTCAATTGTTTATATCAATGTGCAACAACACTATAACCTTCGCAGTCTTCTCCATAAACAGCAACCATTTCTTCTAGGATTGTTTTGGGTGTTTTCCCTTGAAGAAAGAGGAACCGAATCACGGATCTGTATTCCCTTTATCCGTTGTGACTTCACAGCTGCAAAAAAATAAAAAAAAATAATAAAAATAATAAATAAATTAATAATAATAAATGAATAAACAAATAAATGAATAAAATAAACAAATAATAAATAAATTAAAAATAATAAATAAATAAACAAATAAATGAATAAAATAAACAAATAATAATAAAAATAAAAATAAATAAAATGATAATAATAAATAAATTGTCAGATTGAAAGCAAAATCTGCGTGATTCTTTGGTTATTTCAAGGTATCAAACAAAAAAAATTTCGTCTTACTATCAAAACAGTCACCAGACAAAATTTCTTTCTGGGCGAATACAAATCTTTTTTAAAGCCCCTTCGTAAATTGCTTTGTACGATTCCCCAATTCATGCAGATGAATCCAGCTGACTTTTGCATTTCTCCAAGGTATCAGCGTCAATCATCCGTGGATGGAATTTGCTCCAATAATTAACAAGTACAGTATCTCTCTAAAAGAAAACTTCCTAAAATATGGTTTTAATGCTTTCCTCCATAAACTGAATTTAAGAACTCCTAGTCCTGAAATCATTTATAATCATGAAAATTTCATACTGTTTCGTTTTCTCTTCTCAGAGCATTAATCAGGTGTCCCTTTAAAGTACCTGGTTGTAATCTCTGTATTCCTAACATTCGAAGTCTTTCTTCATATGGTCATCTTTTTACTGATGTCACCAATCGGGTTGCCAGTCTTTGGACCCTTTCAAGAGGCTCGATATTCGAAGTGCAGTCTTACTATTGCCTCATATAGTGGGATTATGAAATCCTTATCTATACAAGAAAATGTTACATAAATCATCAATAGGATAGCAAGGATATGTTCAAGGCATAATACGTTATGGTTTGAAATTAACTGTATAACATCGGTGTGAATACACCATAGTTTACCCATAAGTTTAACTACATGTAGTAGTGTAAAGGCATCGTTTGATTTTTAGCTCATATTGTGGCTACCTTCGCAACGAGATACCGGGTATTGCAGCACTTCAAATAAATAACGCTTCTCTTGTAGAGGAGACTACTGTTATTTATTCTCAGTGCTCATATGTGATAAAATCTAAACGGTGCCGTTACACTACGTATGTAGTTAAACTTATGGGCAAACTATGGTGTATTATCACTTAAAATTATAACAATATTTTGTTTGCAGTTTACTATTGGTTTTTAACGAATATTCTCAAATATAATTATATATTTTAAAGATTTTGATTAACATTTGCTTTCATTTTATGCAGCCTTATAAAAGATGCCTTAGAATGTCTGACGAACTATACAGAAACGTGTTTGACACCGATTCAGCAGGAAGTCCTGAATATTGTGGGTGAAGGAAATCGCGAGCTCTACAACGATTTATGCACTCCTGGAACTGAGACTAGAGCTGGTAAGGATCCTGGTTGCTAATACTTAACTTTCTTTTATATATAAAATAAACAATTTTTGGAATATTTATATATTTTGGAATATAAACGATTATTTTTGGAATAATTTTTGGAATTTGGAATAATTATTTTTGGAATATTTTGGAATATAAACGATTATTAGAAAATTAGATGATTCAGCAAAGAGACAGAAAATTGAAATTATATTAGGTCCAGCACTTCGATACCTGATAATTCATTCTACATTCTACAATATGAAAAATGTCATCTTTTTTATGCAGGCAGGTGTGGACTGGTTGGCACGTTCTCCTAAATCCGTCAAACGACTGCTTTCTGTAGACCACTTGGTCAAAACGAAAACCGATTCAGAACGGCTTCTACGAGCCACCTCAATTGGGACATACCAGTCCATATCGCTACAGTTAGTCATCGTAACACCGGAGAGACACTTTGGAGGTATGTTCTCTGAATAAGATCTCCTCGAAGTATCTGAAAGGAGATCTGTTTTGAGTTGAAATCGCAAGGAGTGGCAGATGAAAAACGGATATTTGTGCATAGGGATGGGAACCTAGTCCCCACTAGAAATCTCATCCTGACCTCTAATTTACCAATGTACAAATTTTATCATAGTTGGGTGTTTGCACTGTCCAGTAAGACTATGTGTACCTAATTCATTAGCTGTTTTAAGTGTCAGAAATACGGACACTAGCAAATGGCCTATAGCGGTGCCCTTACAATTTTCCTTCATTTATGTGTCATTTCATTATTCTGCGATTTCCGACGTATTCTGACGTATAAGTCGACCTTTGAAATACTGTACTCAAAAATCGTCTAAAATTTTAAGGTCGAAGATGTATGCGCCGAGTATAAAATCTTAAATCTGAATTAAAGGCAAGTACTTAGGATTAGAAAGGCATGGATTAATGCCAGTATATGCGCAATTTGTTACTTATATATTCCTAGATAAATATATATTTTTTGTTCACTTTTCAGAACAGTGTAACTGAGCCCATAAATTTATTTATCTTCTTTATTGAAAAGTCCATCCTTATTTGGCGAATTTTTTTATGATTAAGGATGAATTCGCAAGGCAAAAAATAGTAGTCTGTTGCCCTACTTTTGAAATAGCTAAATGTTGAATAAAATTAATATACAATTCATTCTATTCAACATTTTCAACCAGTACAGTGATCTTAGCTTCTTTGATATTGTGAACCTGCATAGACATTTGCTTCATCATTTCGTAATCGCCGCATGAAAAGTGTGGTGTTTAAAAAGATATAAAGTTTTTCGTCTTTGTAATGTGGAATATAAGTCAGGGACGTTTGGCTAGTTCATAATAATGCAATGGCAGCAACTATTCTTGAAGGCAGTTTACTCACGAACTAAGCCAAAGCACGTCAAGGTGAGCGAGTTGCGGGACAACATAGCGCCGCGCAGGAGAATGACACTAATTCAACCAGTGTATGATGTTTTCACACGAAAAGATCATATTAGGTAGAGCGTTTCTTAAACTTTTCTAACTCACTATTCCACGGTATACTCATTCATACACATAGAATTATTAGATAAGATGTGAATGATAATTGCGGTTATTTTCAAGTGATGTTATAATGCAACCTCTTTGTGAAGTTTAGTGTAATTTTAGTTTAGTTTAATCGAGAGCAGCTTAGTGAACAAAACCTTCAATTTTTAGGAATGGTGTAATCAGAAATGTTAGGAAACCAAAGTTTTGTTTTCACAATGCACTCTTAGAAAGTTGCTAAGAGGGCATTAATACAAATTTTTTGTATTAATTTTATAAATTAGTAAATCAGTTTTATAACTGAATTTAATTATTATACTCCCACTTTTTGATATTATTGTTTTTGATCTGCACTATTAGTCACAAATTCAGTTTATCTTTTCTTGGTTGGGCAAGATATGAAAACAAGTAAATTAAATATTATATTGCTGATAATATGAAGTAGAAGCTTGTAGCTAGTTATGCTTTTTCATTTTATTCTTAATTACATTTATGCCGATTGCAACTAATTCCAATAATTACAGTTAAGCATTTATTAGAATAAATTCGATTAAATTAAAATATTCGCTCCCCCACTGCGGATATTGGCCCAATATCTTTATTGGTCAAATCGATACTGATCATACTGTACTCTATTATGCTAAAAAGTTTTCTTTCTTATGAGTATTTATTTAATTTTTTTTACAGAATTTATGCAGTATGCTCCTTGCATTTCGCAATACTTTCACAGCGACGCGGTGAAAAGGTGTATATTGGATGCTGAACTAGGAATTGAAATAATGATTGAAACTACTGTGGACAATGTTCTTCCCACTTTTTGCTGGTAGGTTTGTTGTAAAGTGTAGTTATAATGACAATGTGTGCAACGTAATAATAACAATGTGTGTAACATAATAATGACAGTATGAGTAAGCTTATTTCTAAAATCCTTAAGGGGATATACAGAAGTCAAAATATTAAAAACGACTGCCAAAAAGTTCATCGCTTTTGCTTTGCATCAAATGCAAACATAAGCGATGGTCATCTTCACATTTTCGAACTACATCTGTTCTATATAAAAGTGTATCGGTGAACTTCAGATATTTTATATTTCAAAGGATGAGAGAAGAAAATAAATGCATTTATAAGGATATTCAGCACATTATGACCACCTAATAAAGTGCTGGGCCACCAGTGGCCATGATAACCGGCTTCAGGTTATCATCATTGTCCATACCACGCTGTAAACTCGGCGTGACATGGATTCCACAAAACCGCGTAATGTACACATGTATATAATCTTCTGTATAGCTGCTCCAGAACGTTAGTCCAACTCTGCAGAACTACTGTACTTTGTAATAACACAGAAGGAAGGACTGTATATAAGTGGGTGCCAGCAATTCTCGTACCCTTGGAATCCAATCCAAGGGCAGTAGAAAAAAAAATAAAAAATAAATAGTAAAATAAAAAGATAAAAATAGAAAAAGATATAAATAAATAAAAAATAAATAAATAAAATCCCAAATCCCCTGGAGGTATTGCAATACCAGTGGATGTCCCAGCAGAAATTTCATACCCAGGCTATCCAAACTTGGGTACAACCAAGAAAAAAAAATAGAGAGAGCCATCAGTTATATATAACATCTTATTTATGAAGCAAACACCTAAAGCTTTGCAAAGAAGGAAACTGTGAGGTGGCGTTTTTTTTTTAATTATATACAGGCTGCCTCGATTAACGCGATTAATTTGTCCCGCGACTGCATCGCGCAAAGCGGAAACGCGTTAATCGAATATAATAATCAATAGGAAAAATTATAATTGGTTCTTGACCTTCTGGAATGTTAATAAAAAATTTTAAAAATACCTTTTAAATAACTTTTTAACTGTATACAATGTAAAAGATAATGAAAATAATTATGGAATTAAATGTTTATTGCATAAAACAGCGGTTCCCAAACTGCGCGCCTCCGAATATTTTAAATTTTCGAGGAAAACACAGCGATACTCGACATCTGGACACCCTGCGAACTACTAACTCGAGATAGTTCACAGTTTCAGCATTTCTTATTAAGTTGTTTGGACCTAACTACTAAACGGAACTGTTGGGTATTTCTTTTGGTCTGGGTGCGCCTTGAAAAAATTACTGAGACACTAAGGGCGCCGTGAACCGAGAAAGTTTGAGAACCTCTGACATAAAATACACAATGAAGAAATGACTGTTGCGGAAATATTTGAAAAGTGTTGCCTTTCTCTTTTCATCAATCAATTTCCTACAGCTGACAACAATCTTCTCTGGGCCCTGGCGAAATAAATATCGCAGAGAACCTCAAACCTTTTGTTTGAGGTTCTCTGCGATACGAAAGATTTCATCTAATTCTTTTACTGTTATCTCCTTCGCGGTAACATTTTCATCTGGCTCATTTAAAAATTTGAATTTTTATGCAAGTGTGCATTGACTTTATTAGCAGGAGACAAACAAGTAACACCTCTTCTTCCGATAGTTGATGGAACACACCGAGTGGGGAAAGCAAGCACACGTTTGTTTATTTACCGTACAACTCGCGATAAGCTTAACGCGCGATTCAAATCTTTTTCAACTATCGCATAAAAAAAAAAAAAAAAATCGCGTTAACTGGAAATTTGCATCGTGTAAAGTGAAAAGTGGTATAATTTTTCAAATAGCGTTAACTGAAAATCGAGTTAATGGAACTCGCGTTATGCGAGGCCTGGCTGTATATTTATAACATATAAATATATATAATTAATTCTGGTTCCTTCATTTCGTCCCAAGCTTTCTGGCGGTCTATCTCTCCTTCGGGGGCTCGTGGACTGGACACTCCTCACGTAGACTTGTCTACTCACATATCTGCATACCTGGCTCAACAGGATCGGATCTAGACGCACTCGTAGTTTCTTACACATTCTTTGCTTCGGAAATACATCATGCGATTTAGTTGCTAGACATGCTGATCATCCTACGGCTGGACTCACTCTCTCTCTCTTTCTCTTTCGCCTTTGTTTTTTTTTCTTCTTCGTCTTGCTACCACGATTTGCGAACTCCGATCACCAAAAAATCTACTTCCACTTCAACCTGCAACTCACGACTCCCTAATTTTTTTTTTTTTCTAACTCACATCCGCACCCTTTTCCCTCAGCCGTTTGAACCTCCTCCCAAGGACTCCCTACCAATCGAAATAAAATGCCTAATCTTTCCCCCCTTCCTAGTTGCTTAAAAAAAATACCATAACCGTCCCCCTCATGTACAAACCCTTCTCCTGTAATTTTCTTTTTTATTTCATAGGGCACCATAACCCTTTTATGTTTGCTGATCACCTCCAAAGGTAGCTATTTTCGTGTTTTTACAGTTTGCTAAAATGTTACCAACTTACCAAAAATATCTGGCACCCTGGCTCTATTTTTTTCGACGAAAGCGTAGAACGTCCAGACTTATGTCTAGATGCCGCTTAGTCAAAGCGTCCTTAATTACGTGACCGGACGGTCCCATTATTTACTCTTCTAGTAACGTCTCTCGCCTGTTCGCAAATGACCACTCCTTCCACATTTTTCTCTTGTATTACTGTATTTGTAAATTCTTGTTTCCATTTAACTGCTATTTTAATTCACACGTCTATAACCTCCCTATTTTTAAATCCAGTATATTTCCTAACAGTTATCATATTCAAACAAAATATTCAACCTTAACATTTACCATTTTTAAACTTAATATTCAACATTAATAATAATTTTCACTTTCTATTGCCCTTCATTGATGTATTTTAGATAAATAAGTATTTCCATTATGTTTGTAAGAGTGTACTCTTACAAAACCAAATTATATACATATACAATATATGAAACACTTATAACTTAGTGAATAAGAAGAGCTGTCCACACGGATTAAGCCACCAACGAGTTCCATAATAAGATTCCTGGAACATGCATAATTTTGGTTGTGTTGGTTTGCTATCATCCGGAATTTAGCCCCTTAGTGGTACCTGACAATGGCCAATCGACGTAGTGGCATAGTATTTAGAGTCTGGCACCACCAGTGGTTTCCCACATCTGCGCCACGTGTGCTCTGTGATGGAATGCAGAATTACTGCGAAACCAGGAAAAAAGTATCGTGCCAGGTTTATGTAGTATTGTGGTTTGTTCTGACGTTACGTCTCTGGCTGCTTGACCACAGGGACCCTAGTGAACCAGGCTGCCCTTCGTATTCTGTTGGTCTCTGTCAGGGTCGCCTGAGCTTCCTGAGAGAGGCTAAATTACAAAAAAAATTTTGACGAGAGCACACTAGGAATTAGAGTAGGGTGGGTCAGAATGTGGGGTAAAGAACAAGGATGGACCAAGATGAAAGCCCACCTGGTGATTTTAGGGGAAGTGGGGAGAGGGTATAGGGAAGTCACGGGGGTTGGTGACCCCGTGTGAGCAGCATTGGCCTTGTACTCTGTAGGGATATCCTGAACTCAGCAGAGGGCCAGCAGCATAGAACCTGCGCCGACAAGAGGGTGCCACCATAATGCTAACGGCCGGTCAAAATGGACACGTGAATAGGTAGCCTACTCCTTAGACCTATCCGCAAGAGCGTCAGCTGGTGGTGTGTCCATTAATGTTTCTCTGCATGCCATGGTTGTAGTCTGCTGTTAATGGAGGGAACGTGAGCCGTCTCTTTACCCGGACAGCACGTGCCAACCGCAGTTCAGTTCGACCGCCAACCAGTAGTGTGTGTGTGTGTGTGTATCATGGTGGCTCCAAGGCAATAGCCCATCTCCACCTTTGTTCTCTATGATGGAGTAGAAACTCTAGGCCACTTCGTCACCAGGAAGCAGCCAACACCTGGACAGCTGTCGCCTGATGCCCATCCCCAGGCACAATGAAACCGACCTGGGTACTATCCTATATGTGCTTATGTGCACAAAATGCCAACCAGCAGTGGTATTCCTATTCTGGCATGTTGGGTAGCTGTCTCTCATTCTTCGACCACTCTCGGCACACCTGTAGCGGCTAATAGGCGACAATGCATGCAGTTACTTATATGCTGGACCCTACCTTCCGAAACACTGGAAATCATTTCTTGTTCAAAATCTGTTAGGTTCTTCCCTTTCCCTAATTCAGGCACGGCTTCGTACTGGCGAACTCACAGGCAATACTGTGCAGTCTTTATATATTGCATTGGTCAGTGACCCACACCATGTGTGTCACTGATCCACCTGGTATCGTCTTTATATATGTGCAGTCTTTAGTGGTGGCGGTGGTGTCATTTTTTGGGCGAAGTTCTGTTGAGACACCCTGGGTCCAGGCATCCCTGTGCTGGTCACTCTGACGTCTACCACCTACTTAAACATCATTGCTGACCAGATACACCATTTACAGACAGTATAGCGATCTATACTATCTGTAAATGGTGACCGTATACACCACACTCTTAGTAGCTGATACTTCTAAAACCTTACAACTACTATTACTTATAATACCGGTTAGTGACATCACTCCTAAGCGCTGTGGGATACGTGCAGTCGTGGAAGAAGGTGGTCTCATAATGTTTTGGCTCATGAGTGTAATAACAACAATGATATGAAATATGCAAAAAAAGCTAGAATTACAAATTTCTTAATTTTAATTTGTGCAATATCTTTTCATATTTCATAAATATTTATGCATCCACATTGATTACGGGTATTTGTATTTGCAATATATTTTTAGTATGAAGAAGCATTCCTTCTCTGAACACTTAATTTCTTTCTTCCTCGCTATCGTAGGTAGTCCAGTTGGTAGAATCGCTGTCCTCCCCATTCCAGGCGGATTGAGAGATCTGAGTTCAAATCCTGTCGATGACGGGAATTTTTATGGGCCTTTTCCACAACGTGGCTGAGTTAGTTGGTCTCGGGAGAGGATCAGGTTTTTTCTCCCACAGAAACTTGGATTTTTCATCCAACACCTACAGAAAATCGACCACAAAACACACGCAATTTACAGACCGTATACACCAAGCAATATAGCTTTAGTCACTGATGCTACTAAAATATCTTTCTTTCTCTATTTTCTTGGTTAGAATTAAAATAATTCCATGAAAGGTTTTCAGGGATCTAGAACTTTTTTTTCTAAAATATGCCACATCCAATAGTACTATTCTAACCTTGAAGGTTTTTAGCCCTGAAAGCCATATAAAATGAAAAGTTAGTAATATCGGAATGAAAAATACTACTTATTATTTTTTTTTTTTTATTTTTTTTTTGCACAACAGGTATTAGAACTTGTACTACTTAGTACCGTGCATTGGTTGAAAACTGAGGAGAGAGAAGATACTTATTGATACTAGACTTGAATTTCTGTAGATATGTTTAAAATTGTGGAATACATGTGAAGGTTGTTGCATAGAACCGAAAACAAGGGATAAATGAGAAAAAGTTGGTTCTGTGAGTTTGGAGTTGGGGAGTGAATGGATGCTGATTGGTTGGAGCACGTGCTTCGAAACCATCGAAGATATCGAGAGAATTACCGATTCCAATTCAGGAGAATTAGAATTCTCCACAGAAAAGAAATGCAATATCCATGAAATTCTCTACAGAAGCAGAAGAGGCATAGAGTAGAAACTGAATGTCTGTGGAACAGAATGGGGACAGTTTGTAAGAGGCTTATTCTGAAATAGGGAGAAAAAGGAGAAGCTCAAGGTGACTACTTGGAGAAGGATTAGTTGGTGACCTTGGGCCTCCTATTTTGTATACTCTGCTGTATTTTTAACTGTCCCCTACTATAGGCAAATCTGTTGGAGTGCATCGAGTGTTCCTGGATGCACGTTAAAGTATCAGATGTAAAAAAAAGTTATTTCAAAAATATATAAATAGTCAATATTTCCCTCTTTGCCCTTTACCTCATACACAGCTTTAAATATTGTTAGAATACGAAAAGCTGATCACCCTCTCGCTGGCAACCAGCACCAATGGCTCTCTTATGGAACTGTCCGCATCGGCGCATGTTACCGAAAGAGAGCACAAACTTCCTATCAAAGAAATCAAAACAAAGAAAACAACATATATTTCCTATCTACAATTTTTTTCTTTCCTAATACTCCATTATTCCATTTTCTCTCTTGTCATTTACCTTTCATACAAAAACTTGTAGTATTTTTCTGTATAGTTTGAGTCGCCAAATGCGATAGTTAGCAGTATTTGTATTCAATGAACTGGAAATTAATTTGGATGATTTGGATGAATATTTCATTTTCTTATTAGCATTTATTTTATCTTTTGCAAGCACTTTCAGACGGCTTCGTCGGTGCCTACATGAAGATTTAGAAGAGAGGTGCGGAGATGAAAGTGCAATGATCGGAGAAAAGACATTGCACCTTCTCATTTCGGAGCTTCCATTTCTAATTTGTGACAGTTTCGATCATGATGGAGAGCATTGTGGAGGGATTTTACCGCCGTTTGGAACACTTCCAAAGGGAGAATCATCACCTTCCAGCCTCTCTCGACTTTTAGCAGCAGCACTGAAAGCATAAATTACATCAAGTGTATTCCATCTCAAGAAATGAAATGTAGTAGTGACGTTTAATAAAAACGCATTAAATAGATATATAATGTTATAGAGCATATCCGAAGTTATATAATGTTATTAGAAGACTTACACTAATCTTGCTGCAACACTAACATAGGTACTATCACATCGGAATCAATAAGAAATCTTTTATTGACCTAAAGCTCAAATTATTATTTGTTAAATAAACTTTTTCATGTTTTATTTTTACTTTTACTGATTTACTCTCTCTCTCTCTAATAATTTAGCAAAGTTATAAATATCAGCTGGAGATTTTGTTATTAGTTCTTGATCGAATTATAAAGTATTTCAAATACAAATATGTTAAATTGAAATATCATAAATACAGTACAATATTTATTTTTTCTGGATAATTCATTCTGCATGCACTCCATCTATATACACAGATGAGCCAGAACGTTATGACCAGCGAGTCATTATGGAAATCGAAGCAAATGCAGGTGAACTACGGCGAGTGCGTGGGTCGAGACACGGTATAAAAAAATGTCTGGTACTGAGCTCCATTAATCAGTGTTACTCTTGTTCTTCAAATGGGAAAGGCAGTGGACTCAAGCGAGTTTGACAAAGGCCAAAATGTAATGGTCAGATAACTGGGTCAGAGCATATCCGAAGCGGCACGGCTGGTCGGTGCTCATGGTTAGTACCTACCGAAAGTGGTCCGAGAAGGGGAAACATAGGTACTATCACATCGCTACTGCCGGCGAGCTGTTGGACAACCAGGTGCACGCTTTCATGGCAACCCACAAACTGCCGGCGAGCTGTTGGACAACCACAGCTCATCAATGCTCGAGGTGAGCGAAAGCTCTCCCGGATGGTACATGACAACAGAAGGGCGACTGTGGGGCAACTCGCAGGAATGCTGGTGATCGGAGTAATCTCTCACAAAATACAGTACATCGAACACTGCTGAAAATGGGACTGTGTAGCCGCAGGCCTCTCCGAGTGCCCATGCTAACCACGGTTCACCGGCGACAGCACCTACAATGGGCACGCGAGTATCGAAACTGGACCTTGAGTGATTGTAAGAAGGTCGTCTGGTCCGATGAATCACGTTTTCTGTTGCACCATGTGGACGGCCGTGTATGTGTGCGTCATTTACCTGGGGAAGTGATGGCCCCCTGGATGCACCGTGGGACGAAAACGAGCTATTGGCGGCGGTGTCATGTTTTGGGCGATGTTCTGCTAGGACACCCTGGGTGTAGGCATCGCTGTGCTGGGCACTCTGACGTCTACCACCCACTTTAACATCATTGCTGACCAGGTGCACGCTTTCATGGCAATAGTCTTCCCCTCTAGCGGTGTCGTCTTTTGTAGCATGCCACACCGCCCAGATTGTTCGAGACCGGTTCATGGAACAGGAGGAAGACTTCCAAATATTCACTGGCCTCCAAATTCCCCAGACATCAATCCCATCAGACATTTGTGGTTTGTGTTGGAACAGCAACTCCGATCTGCGGTGTCTCAACCACAGACCTTACAGAAGTTATAGGATCTGCTGGTTACCTATTGGTACCAGATACCACAAGACACATTTAGAATTCTTGTAGCATCCATACCTCGCTGGGTAAGAGCTGTTTTGGCTGTACGTGGAGGACCAACATCATGTTAGGTAGGTGGACATAATGTTTTGGCTCATCGGTATATAAAATGAAAGCAAATTTAACAAGAGAATAATACAAGTAGTAATGGGATATCATATGAACGGAATGCTTCTCAGAAACATTCCTGGCTAGGATGGTGTGGGAAAAAAAAATATCTTTTTCTGGTATTGTTTTGTTTTTCTCTTGATAGATGGCATTTGTGGTAATATTTGAATTTAAATTAAAATTTATTTTTACCTTTGGGGATAACCAGGATCTGAATGAGTGATTGGTGACGTTTCCTATTTTGCTACTGGACCCGCCATTACTTTCAGGTTAGATGTAGTCTTTGAAGGTATCGGTTGTGACATCAAAATGAATTAATTTTTTGTGAATATTTTTAACGCAAATTATGTGGTGTTGCATTGTGGGTGTTAATTCAGAAGATGCATTCCGAGAAGTTTATTTTGGAGAGGTTATACTGTGTGGGAGGGGCCGGTCGCCGCTCCCGCGATGTATGCTGGGAAACTTTATTTGGAACTGGATCATTGCATTCTCGGATGGAAGGTTTCTGCATGACTGACTTTTTTGAAAGTTAGTTATGTAGGGAGTGTATTCTGGGACTTAATTAGGATGATGTATTCTGGGATGTAAGTTTCGTGGCTATGTTATTGCTTAGGTAAGGATAGTTACCATGCTGTTTGTTGATATTTTTCTGACATTATGTAGAATGAAAGACCTTAACTTAGATTTTTTTTCCCCCTGACAATCAAAGTGTTCACAATGATCCGTGGCTATGTTATTGCTTAGGGAATGGCAGCCACCATGTTGTTTGTTGACATTTTACCGACATTATGTGGGAAGTGTGAGCTGCAAAAGTGTTTATTCTCCTCGCTGTAGTTGCAAGCAGAAAAAATAAAAATTGTGTTTGTTATTTTTCTCATGCGATTAAGACTGTATGTACATATGGGTATACGTAAAATTATCAACAGCAGGACTTTGAAATTTTGGGAATATTATTTTAATGTTAATTATGTGACCTTGTATTGTGGGTCTTAGAAGATGCATTCTGGGATGAAAGTTTCATGGCTATGTTTCGTTGCTTAAGGAGGGTCGTCGCCATGTTGTTCGTTGATATTTACCTGACATTATGCGCAGTGTAAAGCCGGGGAGGGCCTTAGAATTTCTCTACCAACAATTAAAGTGTTGATAGCTGACATGTACAAAATCATTCTGTCTGGAGGCAAGGTGTTCCTCTGTTGGTTCTGACTTGCGTTTGTGACCATTTTTCACAGAGAAATTTCTCTACAGTCCCAATTATTTTTTCTTTAAACTTGTAATTTTACAGTTTCAATTGTTACCAGACGAAATTGTTACAACAAGAATAAAATGTATATTTTCGCATCATCAAGTGTGCTTGCTTAAACGACTTAAAGTGAAAATTACCAAACGTTAACCTTGATATTTAGCTTTTATTTTTGTGGTGACCAAGAATACAGTGTGTGTTTAAGGGCAGAAACACACTATTGTCACGTCACGTGAATATCGTCATGTCCCTGTCAGAGAGTAGTACTCTGTGGTCCCTGTTTAGTGTAAACTGCGAAGTCGGTCAGAGAAGAAACTGTAACGTATGTGGCCAGATTAAAAATTTGATCTCGAGGTACTCATGCTTATGTTTGGGGGATTCATTCCTCGTTTAGGGGTACTGGCATTATACCTTAAGAAAACCGAACAATTTTAATAACAACTATTTTATTTCTATATTTTGTTGATTTTTACAAGCTCGTGGAATTCAAAATTAAAAATAGAAAAATGAAGCATAGCATAAAGCTAGTTTTTATTGAAGCATAGCATAAAGCTAGTTTTTTTTTTTTTTTTTTTAATTTACAAAAAGCATAGTTTTTATTGAAAACCCAAGTACACATTTAAGGTAACTTGGGGACATAAGGACACTTTGGGCACAGACTTTGCATGTGCACACGTCTTTGCAGTTTGTCGACCGAGAAACAGGTAGTAATCACATACACGTCATAACTCCACGCAAACCCACAGAAAATGTAGAGAAATACGCGTTTTAAAAACCAGTATATGATATTTCTGATGGCTAGCTCCTGGACTTGTTAACTCACAACTAGCACACGTTACCGGACAAAAAACCTGCTACAAAGTACAAGTTTAAGAATGAAATATCAAGTTAAGTTATTTTTTTTGCAAGCATTAAACTCTTTAGAAATTAAAAGTTTAAAGTTGTTAACCTTAAAAAAAGGTTAGAAGATTACAATTACCATCAGACAGTGATGTGAAAGACAGCCATGTTCACATTGTGACAAACAACGAATTAAAAAACAGATGGTTGTAACTTGCACTAAAACTATGTGATGATGTTACTGTAATTCCTAATGTTTCGTAATCAAGTAGGAAATCACATTGGGGAAAAATCACGTTGTAACATGCTTAGCGAAAAGAACCCACAAAACTAGATTGTTTGATGTATAATATCTTGAAACTGAAGTGCACTCAAAAAATACATTTTTGAAGATAACTTTAGCCAAAGATGTGTTACAAGTCCAAACAACCCCCAATTCATTTTAACAAAACTTGTACATGTGTTTAACTAACTGTAAAGAAATAATAATAATAATAATAATAATAAGCAAGAGAGAAAATACCAGTTGACCAAAGAAAGTGTACCATACGACAAGTACAAACCTCAGGCAGTTCTAGAGACCCGAACCCACAAGCTGTACTGGGACCGCACCATAATAACGAATAAGGCCATATTGCACAGCAGACCGGACATAACCCTTGTGGACAAGATGGAAAAGGCTACCTACCTGATTGATATAGCGGTGCTCAACACTAGCAATGTTCAGAAAACCCATGAGGAAAAAATTAGGAAGTACACGAACCTGAGACTTGAAGTCAAGGAGATGTGGCATATGCAAGAAGTATCGACCATCCCGATCATCGTGTCAACCACCGATATTGTGCCAAAGACTCTACATAGTAGCCTAGCAGCAATAGGTCTCCCAGAGAACACCTACAAGGAACTCCAGAAAGTCGCAATCCTGAACACCTGTAGGATAGTCAGAGATTTCCTCGACCAACAGTAACACCAGACATTACAACCACTCTGTGTACTTGGTAAGAGTATCCATCAAGGCGTGGAATCTCCCAATCAGGGAGAAATAATATAAGATCAATAATAATAATAATAATAATAATAATAATAATAATAATAATCAGAAACCTGTTCAAAGCAAAACTGAACGGAGGGAACACAGCTAAAGCCATAAACACCTATGCACTCCCAGTATTAACATACTCCTTCGGGGTCATAGATTAGACTAACACCGAACTGGAGGATATCATGAGAATGACAAGGACAATGATGATCAAGAGCCGCCAACACCATCCTAAATCTGCCGCGGAGAGACTGACAATTGCACGGGAAGAAGGAGGAAGGGGCCTGATAGACCTCATTGAGCAACAGAAGACAGTTAACCTGAAGGATTACTTCCAGAAACACACAGCAGCATTCCACCAGGCCATAAGGAAGACAAACAAGCGGTATACCCCACTCAACCTAAGCGAGGAGTCCTCCCCCAACCAGGTGGGGTACAAACGAATCTAGAAAGGTACAAATGAAGCTAGAGAGATGTGCAGAGAAAGGACTCCATGGCAGACACTTCAATGATCTCCATCAAGATCACATAGATAAAATTCCTTCCAATGCATGGCTCACGAGCTGTACGCTCTTCCCCGAGACTGAAGGAGTCATGCTCGCCATCCACGGCAGGTATGAATCTTTATAGATCCCGCTATAGTCCACTATACTTCCCACCAGGATCTATAGAAAATACATCGCCAAGGAACCTGGAGTGTCCGATGACATATGTCGATGAAGCCACCTGGCCTCAGAAACGATTCAACACATCACTGCGGGATGCAAGGTGATCACCCAGACTGAGTACACTCATAGACATGGCCAGGTAGCCAGGATAATACATCACAAGCTAGCAAGGAAATACCAGTTGGTCGAAGAGAGTACTGTGCTACAAGTACGAACCCCAGGCAGTACTAGAGGCCACAACTCACAAGCTGTACTGGTACTGCGCCATAATAACGGATAGGACAATCCCGAACAACAGATCGGACATAACCCATGTGGAAAGGAAGGAAAAGGCTGCCTATCTGATTGATATAGCGAAACCCAAAACCTGACAACCCGCAGAAAACCCATGGGTAAAAAAATCAGGAAATACATGAACCTAAGACAGGAGATCAAAGAGATGTGGCATATGCAACAAGTAACGACCATCCCGATCATCGTGTCAACCACAGGTATGGTGCCCACCTACAACAACACCATACCTACAAGGAATTCCAGAAATTCGCAATTTCGAACACCTGTAGGATAGTCAGAGAGTTCCTCGACAAGCAGTAACTCCTGGCATAACAACAACCACCCTGTGTACTGGGTAGCAATACCCTTCACGAGGTGGAACCCCCAATCAGGGAGAAATAATATAAGAGCAATAATAATAATAATAATAATAATAATAAGGTCAATCCGATAGTGACAAACTTCCTAGGAGCAACAATGGCGAAATGGAGTACCACCATTAAGGTGGAGAACATCACAACCAGGACAATCCCCATTATAAGAGGAATCTTTCAGGGAGATGGTCTGAGCCCACTATGGTTCTGTCTAGCACTCAACCCGCTATCCACCATGTTCAACGGCAGCAAGTATGGACATAACCTCAAAGAAAGAAGAAAGAACCTGTACACCCTCACCCACCTGATGTACATAGATGACATCAAGCTCTACGCGGCAACCGAGAAGCAACTCCAGCAACTACTCCGGATCACCGAAGAATTTCGGTGATCCGGAGTAGTTCAGCAAGGACATCAGGATGGAATTTCGTCTAGAAAAATGCAAGATCCACGCACTGCACAGGGAAAATTAGTTGGCCGGAACTACCAGCTGCTAACTGGTAAAGAGATCGAAGCTATGACAGAAGGAGATACCTACAAATACCTAGGGATGATGCAGGCTGAGCAGTTAGAACACAAGTAAATCAAGAAGTGCCTGTCCGAAAAATATCAGTAGAGACTCAAAACCTTGCTGAAAGCAAAATTGAACGGAGGCAATACAGTTAAAGCCATAAACACCTATGTAGTTCCAGTACTAACATATACATTCGGGGTCATAGATTGGACTAACACCGAGCTACAAGGTATCATGCGAAAGACAAGGACAATGATTAGTATTTTAGTATTAGTATTAGTAACGGCCGTATGGTGCAAGAAAGCCTATGGCTTATGCTGCACCAGCCAAAAAAAATCAGAACAAAACAATGATAAAAACAAAAATTAAATAAATAAATAAATAATAATAATTAATAAATAAATAAATAATAATAATTAATAAATAAATAAAAATAATAAAATGAAATAAAAAATAAATAAAAAGGAAATTAATCCTATCATCCTATGCGCTTCCCTTACCCGAAAGTACTATCCAGATGACCTTTGAATTTCCCCAAACTGTCGGCCTCTACCACCCACGAAGGCAACTTATTCCAGTAATTTATAACTCGCTGGCTAAAGTAAAACTTCCTGCAGTCCAATCTAAACATTTCCCCCCGTAACTTGAATTTATGTCCCCTAGTTCTAGCATCATTTATAATCTTGAAAATTTTGTCCTCATTCATTTTACTGATGCCTCTCAGAGCCTTAAACACCTCAATCAAATCTCCTCTAAGGTGTCTAGTTTCCAAACTCTGCAACCCACATATTCGAAGTCTTTCTTCATAAGGACGCCCTTTTGCCGATCTCACCAGGCGAGTTACCCTTCTTTGCACCCTTTCAAGAAGCTCGATGTCTTTCTTTAGGTGCGGTCTCCATATTTGAACACAGTGTTCCAAGTGTGGTCTAACATAGGCCTTATATAATGGGATTATCACGTCCTTATCTCTACTTGCAAAAGTTCGATAGATCATCGATAGGACACCATGGGCCTTCCTTGCAACCTGTTTACAATGCTCAGAGAATTTCATGTCTGACCGTATCGTAACACCCAAGTCCCTTTCCTCCAGTACTGGGTTTAGTTGAACTCCACCAAGTGAATAAGTTATTTTGGGATTACTGTTTCCCAGGTGTAATACCTTACACTTTGTTGGATTAAAGCACAGCTGCCATTTTTCTGACCATTCTTGAAGTCTATCTAGGTCTCTCTGAAGAAGCTCAGCTTGACAGTGATCATTAACTACTCGACCAATTTTAACATCATCTGCAAATTTAGACATCACGCCCTCTATCCCTTCATCAATGTCGTTTATGAAAATTAAAAACAACAAAGTGTAAAGTAAAGTGTAAAGTGTGTTCGTGTCAAACGGCACCAGGGGTTTCCCCCATCTCCGCGTGGTTTTCTTTGTAGGTGTAACAGATCACTGTTAAGGCCAGAGATTTAAAAGTGTATGGGATTTGGAAGTATTGTGTTGTGTATCGTTGTTCCTCTGGCCATTTAGCCGCTAGACCCCTGCTGGGGCCCAACGTTGCCCACACTCAGCCCCGTGGAGGCAGACCAGGTACACCCAGCATAATTATTTACTCTGGCAGGCCCTGCCACCTAATTTCCTGAGATTTCAGTGGCTAGGGCCTATAAAAAAAAAAAAAAAAAAAAAAAAATAGTAATAATAAATAAAATAAAATAAATAAAAATAATAATAATAACGCGATTTTAAGGGGTGGTTCGCTAATGAGGTTAAGTTTTGGAATTGATGCACGATTTGGCTGTTATAATTTGGAAGTTTAATTTTTTTTTTGTCGTGTGGGGCGTACACTGTAATGTATATAGAGAGAGAGAGTGGGGAGAAAGACTGAAGACTGGAGGGGAAAGACAGAAGTATGAGGCCAATAGGGTAGACGACCCCAGATATCAGTGTGGCATGCCCATGCCGCACCAGGAGAAGTAAACGGGGAAGACGGGGGAGGGGACGGTCCCAGCCCCTCCCACCGCCAAGATATGGAGAGAAAGTGGGCCAGACTAGGTGTCCAACCCAGATCGCCAAAAGGCGAGGCAACAGCGTAGCTGCGGTCACAGTCATGGTTTTTGGATGTTCAGTTCAGTGTCACTTCAGGTAGGTCACAGTCTTGGTTCAGTCTCACTTGTCTCGTGTTCATCTTATGGGATCAGGAAGAGGAGTGATGACTCTGGTCAGTTTGTAGTACTGCTTTGATGTCAATTCAGGTAGTCATATTCGTTGAGAGCATCAGTCCTGGCCATTTGCACCAGGTCATGAATGGAGAGTTATCTTTGTTGGTAATTTCTTCTGATCGGTTGTAGTCATGCGGTATGTTCATGCTGTAGTCTCCTCCTTGGTTAGTTTCAATGGAGTTCTTCTATTCAGATGTTTCCATATTGTTGCGGATAGCGATTTCTGTTCTCCTTCTGTTAAAGATGTCCTGGGCGTAGCGGCTGAACGCGGTGTACTCGTCTTCCGAATCCAGGAGGTGATGCTCATTGTCTTTTGGTACAAATTTTATACTGGTGATGAGTACTGATCTTTGTTCCTCATAGCATTCACATTTGTGCATGATATGTTGCCACGTCTCCATATTGCCACAGGTGCAAGTTGGGTCCTCGGTCAGTCCGAATGCATTCAGTTTTGCGTTAAAGGGCCCATGGCCCGTCAGGAGGAAGGTGGTGTTCAGTCCTGGGTAGAACTTTTTGGGGGCTTTTGGATAGGTCTTGTCTACGTAGGGTATAAATTTCCGTGTGACTTCACCCTTGGTCGTCTCTTGCCATCTCCTCTGCCAAGTTTCTTTCAGGTGTTCCATGATTTTCTGTTTTTCCATTCGGTGGTTGTTTGTAGGGTCCAGTGTAAAAGTGTCAAACGTGGTCGGTGTTCCCTTTGCCAGGTAGTACATCAACCCACATCTCGCCACCTCCAGGTCCAGAGGGAGAGTTCCCGCCAGGACCTGCAGCGCACAGGTACTCACCGTGTTACATGCCCTGGTGATGGTGAGGAGTATTTTTCGCTGTATTGTATCGAGGATTCTTTTATTTACTGCAGTTCTTGCTTTGACGTACCATATTGGGGCTCCATAAGTAATTGCTGGGACGAAAATTGCTTTATAGTAGAGGGATAATGTTCTTTTGTTTAGTCCCCAGTCTCTGCGTGTTACTCTGACTACTAGTGCTGCGTATTTTCTCAGCTTCTCCTTCAGATATAAGAGGTGTTGTTTAAAGGACAGGTTGGAATCTAGGATAATGCCTAGGTATTTCATCTGTTTTGCCAGTTTGATTTTTAAAAACAACAGTGGTCCTAATACTGATCCTTGGGGAACCCCACTTCTTACATCAACCCAATCTGAGGAATAGCCATTTATGATGACCAAGAGTCGCCAACATCACCCGAAGTCAGCAGTGGAGAGAATAACATACCTCGGAAAGAGGGAGGAAGGGGACTGATAGAACACCAGAAAACAGCGATAGTTAACCTGAAGGATTACTTCGAGAACAACACAGCACAACTTCACCAGGCCATAAGGAAGATAGATAAGTGGACCTCCATCAAGATCGCATCGATAACATTGCTTCCAATGCGTGATTCACAAGATGAACGCTCTTCCCCGAGACTGAAGGATTCATGTCGGACATCCAAGACCAGGTAATCAACACCAGAAACTATAGAAAATACATCGCAAAGGAGCCCATAATGTCAGATGACACATGTCGAAGATGCCATCTGGCCTCAGAAACGATCTAACATATCACCGCATGGTGCAAGGTGATCACCCAGACTGAGTACACTCATAGACACGACCAGGTAGCCAGGATAATACATCAGAAGCTAGCGAGAAAATACCAGTTGACCAAAGAAAGTATACCATACTAAAAGTACAAACCCCAGGAAGTACTAGTGACCCGAACCCACAAGCTGTACTGGGACAGCGCCATAATAACGGATAAGACTATCTCGCACAACAGACCGGACATAATCCTTGTGGACAAGATGGAAAACCTACCTGATTGACATAGCGGTTCCGAACACTAACAATATCCAGAAAACCCATGAGGAAAAAAATAAGAAGTACACGAACCTGAGACATGAGATCAAGGAGATGTGGCATATGCAAGAAGTATCAACCATCCCAATCATCGTGTCAACCACCGGTATGGTACCAAAGACTGTACGTAGCAGCCTAGCAGCAATAGGTCTCCCAGAGAACACCTACAAGGAACTCAAGAAAGTCGCATTCCTGAACACCTGTAGGATAGTCAGAGATTTCCTTGACCGACAGTAACACCAGACATTACAACCACCCTGTGTACTTGGTAGCAGTACCCGTTACGGAGTGGAATCCCCCAATCAGGGAGAAATAATATAAGAGCAACAATAATAATAATCATAATAATAATAATACCCTGTTTCCACAAATAATGGTGTGACTGGAAAATCATCAAGTGAGTGACGATACACTGAAAATAACGACCCATTTTCATATTTCTAATAGCATGTGCACAGCGGAGGCAAACAACGAATTAAAGCAGGTCTGATTGTCCGAAGTTGTAACTCGTCTTTGGGTTCAAATGTGAAAGTTTGGGTGAAAGTGTGATTTCAGTGTATTTTTTTTTTTTTTTTTTGTTTTTTTGTTGTTGACATATCTCCATTCTGGTACCCTCCACTGTTGAAAACTGATATAAAAAATGAGTGTGTGGGGAGTGGTCTGTGACGTTGAATCATTTTTGTTGTTTTTGGCATCAGTTTTAGCACTTAAAAGCATATTCTTTCTATCGTTAATACTAAGAAATCACACAGACCCAGATAAGTAGAAATTTACAAAATACCTTATTGGTGGTAGCCAACAGATATATTATTTACAAAATAGCAGCAACATTGCAAAGTTATTTCTAAACAAGCATCAGAATGTGAAATCTAATGTCAATATATAAATAGTCACTCACATAATTTTGCCGAGAACACATTAAAAAATGTGTTCTCGGCAAAATGTGTCCTTTTCATCACCCGCTGTATTTGAGAGAATAGCTGTCATTAACTCTCTGACCATAGCGAGGATTGCCTGGAAGACCGCATGGGAATTGAATACAGAATGTATATCCTCCCTCTTACATTTATCTTAAAAAAATTATATCGTATTATAAGGTACCACCATACAGACGTGATGTTCATAAACAAGTTGAAACGGTATTTCGACTATTGTTGGAAAATATACCGGAAAATTAGGAGTTGAAAATTAGGAAAATTAGGAGTTGGAAAATTAGGAAAATTAGGAGATGGAAAATTAGGCGG
Organism: Mastigoproctus giganteus; assembly: GCF_048544385.1. Lineage (NCBI taxonomy): Eukaryota > Metazoa > Arthropoda > Arachnida > Uropygi > Thelyphonidae > Mastigoproctus > Mastigoproctus giganteus. The sequence continues at coordinate 134,565,410 of NC_143579.1, forward strand.
AATATAGGCTTTTCTGATTCCAATGTCTGTAAAAAATCATCAATAAATGAGGTTTCAAGAGATAAGACCTCAAACTTGGAAATGCCAAGAGTTAATGGCACTTCAGCCTTACCAACATCAGTGAGCCATTCTGTAATTGCCTGGGAATTGCCTATTTCGATTGTAAAGTCTTTTTAGCCCTTCCACATATGAAAAGCAAAATTTCATCAAGTTTTTCTTTCAGATGAGTCCAATGGTTTTTGAACAGCCTAATGTAAGCTTTAGAGGTTTCAATGAGGATAACGGGATAGAAATTGAAAAACACTACTCGGATCATTGAGTGCGTACCCAAGCGTCTAAAGAAAACAACGGGTGGACAGTTCAGTTCAGTTCAGTTACATCTGTAAGGGGCAGTGATGTAAAGTTTTTCAATATTTTTATTTTTTATAGCTCTTTAGCAAAAATACAATCGATGTTGCCTGTTTTAGTCCATAACCATGCCTGGATATCACCATGTGATAAATCGCCAGCTTGCCATGGAATTTTGTGGTTGTTATCCTCCAGCCAACGGTTCTGTCTTGTCTTCGGATTCTTTCCTCACAGTTAGTCACATACATGTATAATGTTGATTAAATTCAATTGGGGGTTATTTGGACTTGTAACACATCTTTGGCTAAAGTTATCTTCATAAAATGTATTTTTTGAGTGCACTTCTGTTTCAAGATATTGTACATCAAACAATTTAGTTTGCTGGGTTTTTTTCGCTAAGTACGTTACAACTTGGTTTTTCCCCAGTGTGATTTCCTCCTTGATTACCAAACATTAAGAATTACAGTAAGTAACATCATCACAGAGTTTGAATGTGAGTTACAACCATCTGTTTTTTAATTCGTTGTTTGTCACAATGTGAACATGATTATCTTTCACATCACTATGTGATGGTAATTGTAATCTTCTAACATTTTGTTTAATACCTCTAATACCCCAATCCTTCCTAGTAATTCTTGCTATCATGTTAACAAATTTTGCAACCTTTTCAGATAGAAAATTGATATGGGTTTCAAATCTAAGACCTCTGCCAATGAAGACTACAAAATATTTAATCATCTTAACGGACTTTAAACTTTCACAATCAATCAACACATGAGGCTCTCTCCGAACAGATAGGTTCCCCTTTAACAATAATATTTTTGTTTCTGATCTATTATTGTTAATTTATGAAAGTCATACGAACATTCAGATCTTTTATTATTTCATTAGATCGTTGTTCAATTTGTAGCCGTGAAGAGCCTTCAACTAAGATTACCAAGGTCATCCTCATATGCAATCATATGAACATGACTTCCGTAACCAATCCTCTAATATCAATTTCCACATTAGTGGCCAAAAAACAAATCCCTGCGGACATCCTAGAACAGCAGGTCTAATTATCGAATTCCAACTAGACTTAACAGTAAAAGATCTTTCCTTAAAATAATCAACTATTACGCTATAAAGCTGATGGAAACATTTTGTGAGGCGAGGCATCAATAACACACCCTCCGAAGAAATATTATCAAAAGTCCATTCAAAATCAACGAAAATGCCAGGAACGTATTTTGCATTTGAATCTCTAATCAATTTAACCAAAAAGTTTAAAGCATCTTGCTCACGACCAGGGGTAAAGCCATATTGGTTATTTGAGAACTCCAAATTTTCTTGCGTATATTGCAATATTCATTGTGAAAGCATGCATTCATACACATTGCCCAAAGCTGGAAGAAGGGCAATTGGACGATAAGAAGTGGGCTCAGTTTTAAGTTTTTCAGGTGTCTTCAAAATGATCTTAAGAAGAGCATCCTTACAAGGCGAGGTAAAAATTCCTTCAAGCAGGCATTTGTTAAAAACAAGAAGAAAATGCTCAGGAAACAGTTTGAAGAAACGCTTAATAACTTCTCCTTCAATTAGGTCCATACCAGGACACCTGTTATTACGAATGTTGTTAACAACTAAATTTAGATCTTCCATTGAAAAAAAGGTTCCTATTGAATATCACTAACACAACCACAATCTAACCGATCAGTACTAGGCGCCTCCGTAGCCAGGTGGGCAGGAGCAGCAGTGTGTAGCACACGCTTCTTGATTAGACCGCAGTTCGAGCCCGTGACCACCAAATACGGAGGATGCGGAAAGGTCAGGGAATGACCACCGCATATTCCCGGAGCAATATGGCCTTAGTTGCTAAAGCTCCTAAAAACCAAATAACAAACAAACGATCAGTACTATCAGAATGCTCCACCTCATTCACATGATGATGAGATCCGTTGATCAAGTATAACATTAATACTGCAAAGCCAATCTACAGTTTCAGAGTCTCCACTACGCATAGAACTTATCACATTTATAAGTTGCGTTAGCACAAATTAAAATCAGATGGTTTTAATTTGTTCAAACACAACTTATTTATAAGTTGTGTTTGAACAAATTAAAATAAGTTTGCACAACCAATACCCAATGGAGCCTCATTACCAAGCTGTTTGCACAAATAAGTTTGCACAACCAATACCCAATGGAGCCTCATTACCAAGCTGTTTGCACTAAGTTTTTCCATGCATCAAATTTCCTTTTGGCTATTAAACTGGTGTATTTTCTTTTGATCAATTGATACTCAATTTTCAATCGAGCAGTAGATTCTTTTTTATCCAACAATTTCTGATGTTGAAACTTCTTACGCGCCCAGTTGTATCTTCTTACCACACTGATCAGTAAGATTGGAGGATCACCATTGCACTGGAGCACGTTTATTTTGCTTTAATTTCATTGACTCCCTCGAGGCATCAAATAACTTGTCTTGTAATAACTGAACCAAATCAAATGCATTAATCCTATCTAACTCGGCTAACAACATTTCGCCAAAAATGTCCCTAACAAATCTGTCAAACTTACCTCAGTCAGCGTGCTTAATCGCAAATCCTCGAAGTTGTAACGAATGAGGCTCAATAAATCTACTTCTAGCACAGTCTAAGTTGAAAGTAATCGCTCTGTGATCGCTGTTAATCCAATCTAGTTTAACTTGCCAAAAATTAGATATGACATTGAAGGCCGTACTATTGGCTAACGTTACATTTATATTAGACTCATCATTAATACTCGAAAAGGTCCGTTCATTGCCAGACTTATTAATGATCTCAAATGCATGCCTATAGATTGGATTCTTCTTTTTAGAGGTATGTTTTATAACCTGCGACGACGAATCCCCTACGAAAGAATGTGGATTTTGAGATAGGCTGCGAGGTGGGTTATAAGCTAGAGGAAAAACCGTATCTAGACCTTATTGGTATCTATTTAGCAGTACCGAATGTTTGAGCGTATAAAAGGAATTATCAATAAACAATTCTTTCCTACCGTGAATAAGGAATGTAGTGGAATGAGGCGTTGGTTCATTCTAACTCTACAGACAACGTTCTTTCTCAAAGGCCATGGGTCATTGTATGCGAAGTTATATGACGTACGAATAAGTGAGCGTATGCACTGCGTTTCTAGACTTAGGGATTATTCGGAAGATGTCTTAATTATGTTTCAGAAATATGAAGACCGCAGGACGGACCTTAGTGGGCAGGCTTTACACTTGGAGCCTGAATGCGAGGAACAGTTTTTTTTTTATTACAGAATAGAATTTTGAGACTTTGCAGGTATTTGCAATCCAGGTTTTTAGAAGAAGGAGCTTCTTGTTGGAGGTAGAGCAGCATTAGTATAGGGACAGGTCTGGACAATATATAACAATCATGTGGATCAGCTGCCTTGCATGAAGTTTTTCTCATTGAGCTTTACTCAGTGTGGACTTTTTTGGGTTAGTTTTATTGTGGTGGATTGTAGTTCCTTCCCCGACTCAGCATAAGTGTAGATGACAAAGTTGACAACATGGACCATATAGAGTGCATATTGTTAGGATCAGGCGCTATCCGTGGTTTCCCACATCTGCCATATATACATTGTGAAAAAATGCAGTACTACTGCAAATGCCAGAAAAGTACTGTGTGTTGAATGTACAGTATTGTGTTGGGTTCTGTTGAGTGTCCTAGCATTTGGCCGCAGGGCCCTGGTGGAACCCACGTTGCCTGCACACACCACTAGGAGATAGCCAGGCTGCCCATAATTCTCTGGCTAGTCTCCGTCAGGGGTGCCTCAGCTTCCTGAGCCAAGTTTCAAAAAGAAAATAAATAAATAAAAAATAATAATAAAAGACAAAAAATAATAAAAAGAAAAATAAATAAACAAGAAAATAAATAATAATGAAAAAAAAAAAACCGATTAGATAGAGTGAGGTAGTACAGGGTGTACGGTAGAAGAGGGGGGAATGAAAGTAAGAGTAAGGGGATATAGGCAAAGGCATCTCCAACCAGTCAATGGACACTCAGTCCATCAGGTGAAAGCGAAGAAAGGGGAAAGAATGGCGTCGAAAGTGACTGTGCAAGGGAACACAGATAGGATCGCCATTTGGCGTCTCTGTGAGTCCGGGTGGTGTCCAATCCAGGTGTTTAAGTCAATCCAATGGTAGCTTTCAAACTCCAGTCGTCGGATAGCTGTCCGTTTGATGGTGTGACGGTCAAGTTCATGACTGTCTAGTCTGGATGGAAGTCCATCATGGTCTCAAAACGTCTGTTGTCTTTAGGGCTTACAATACAGGGATCCCGGGATCCCGAACACCGTGATACCGATAATTTTTTTTCAGTATTCAAATACCAGTATTGATACAAAAATACCGGCTTTTCGGTACTAATTTTAAAAAAATATAGTTTATAATCTAATCACATAAAGGTTATAAAATCACCTTTATGTGATTATGATGTCCTTATCTCTACTAGCCAATGTTCGAGATATCATCGATAGGACACCATGCAACATTGAAACCTGTCCACAAATCTCGGACAACTTCATGTCTGACCGTATCGTAACTCCTCCACTACTGACTTTAGTTCAACTCCACCAAGTGTATAAGTTATTTCGGGGTTGCTGTTCCCCCAGGTGTAAGACTTTGCATTTTGCTGAATTAAAGCATATAGCTGCCACTTTTCTGACCATCCCGGAAATCTATGACTTCCGGGATGGTCAGATGGTCAAGCAGAGCTTCTGAAGAAGCTCTGCTTGATGGCGATCATTAATTACTCTACTGATCTTCACATCATCTGCAAGTTTAGACATCACACCCAATATCCCTTCATAGATGTCATTTAAGATAATCAAAAACAACAGTGATCCCAATACTGATCCTTGGGAAATCTCGCTTCTTTAACCCAATCTGAGAAATAACCATTTATCACCCTGCTCCAACTTATAAAGTAACCGCTCATTTGAGACTGAGTCAAATGCTTTGCTGATATCTAAATAAACAATGTCGAAATTATTCTCTAAATCCAGCTCATGAGTTGCCTGTCAAAATATCTAACCAGATTAGTTAAACATTAGTTTCCCTCTACAAAACCATGCTGTGTATCCTACAGAATCCCATTTCCATCTAAATGATCCTGAATTCCACCCTTGATCATTGCCTCCATGATTTTCCCTACTACTGAAGTTAGACTGGCCGGTCGGTAATTTCCCGTTACACTCTTAGAACCGCCTTTATGTTCCAATTTACACAAATCCAATGGAACCTCTCCTGAATCCAGTGATGCTCTCATAACTAGCCTTAATGGTTTAATGCACTGACTTGCCGCCTCCTTTAAGATTATAGGGTAAATGCCATCAACCACAGGAGCTTTACTCGCCTGTGGGCGCGAAAGTTTTCTCATTAAATCAACATGTGAAATTATTAATTACATCATTAATTACATTTTTTTCAACTTCGCTCCCATAATTTCCCTTTGACGTGAAGGATGTTTCTTTTATAAATATCGATGCAAAGTAACTGTCGAGTTTATCTGCAACATCAGTTTCGGTATTTAATACTATCCCACGTAATTACATATGGGTCCGATCTGATTTGTCCTTCTCTTATTTGCATTTATATATGCGAAGAATTCCTTAACTGCACTCTTTGCTCTCTTTATTCCTTATCCCCACTCTTTGCTCTCTCCCAGACTCAGTAAAGATACTATAGGGAAAATTATACTTCGCTGAATAAAACGGCTTTCTCCATCAGAAAATGATGAACATAATTCAATTATGGAAGACCAACATGGAACCGCAAATTCGTTCCAAAATAAGAAATTGCCTGACTCCAATGAGATTTTAAAAGATGAACTTGAGTCGGAAATTAATGAAATACTTAACTATTTTTGCTAAAAAAGTTCAAAGCCTAGAAAATATGGACTGAGATCGTCTACGATTATCTCAGTACCAGAATAGAATGCGAAAGGGCGTTTTCTGCCGCTAATCAAATATGTACCAAAATTAGATCCATTTTAAACGATCATACTAATATGATTGCTTATGTTTCCTAAGAGCTCACTTTATTCGGACAGGTAGTGTGGATGCTTAAACAATATGTAAACTACAAATTGCAGTAACAATATGTAGTTTTTTGTTTTTAGAATAACTGTATTTTTTATTATTTTTTCAGAATATTTATTATTGCAATAAATGTTTATTTAAAACTTGAATTCAAGTAATTACAGTACTTGTTTTTTCCTTACTTTATTAACTGTCATCAAAATTTATTGAGAAAAACGTTTGTTTTTGGAATACAGGTATCCCAGTTTCATAAATTAAAAATACTGAAATACCGGTATTAAGATTTTGATCGGTATTGTAAGCCCTAGTTGTCTTTCTTGGGACCATTGTGGTGTTGGTATTGTAGATAAGGATTTCCTTCGGCTGAAGAGCTCTTGTGCGAAATGCGTAAAAGCTGTATATTCCTCCCTACTATCAACCAGGTGTGTTTCTTGGTCTTTGGGAATATAGGTCAAGGAAGTGATGAAGGTGCAGCGGAGATCCTCATCCCCTGTATGAAGATGCCCCTCATACAGGGGGCATCCTCATAAGGTGCGACCAATTCTCAGTCCCACCACACGTTGGACGGTACCTACTAATTAATCTTGTATTGCTAGGAACACGCGTCTTGTTACGCTGTACAGTGTTAGTCCTAATGATCCGCTAAACTTTAGTGTTCCTTGCATCTAATTTATGATGCACTGGAAGCTGGTTTTCTGACACCTTGTCAGTTGCATCTCATTGTTGTGCAAATGACCACTGTATCTTTTACAATACACCTATTGTACACTATTGCTTTCATTACATTGCATAGAACTCTTTGTTTTGCGCTCGTAGATAGATAGATAGATATGATAAGAATCGCATATAAATTTATGTTGGATTGAATCCATTGACTGGTTAGTAGCCTTCGAAACGGAAATTATTTGAGACAGGGTAAGCACAGCATCTGAGGTAACCGTTTCGAATAATAATGTTTGCTTACCCTGTTGATAATACGGTAGGTGGTTTGTGAGATGAATGACATGCTTTTGTGCGGATACTTGTAGGCTGACCTGACGATAAACATTACTCTTTGAAAACGGGCATAGGCGTTTCAATGGTTAATCTGATGGTGAAAAGTTCTGCCTCCTGTTTACACACCTGTGGACTACCTGACGAATGAATGACTCTGATCCTACTCATGTTGGTGTACAAAATGAGCAGCACTTCATTCGAACAAGTGAGTGGACGCTCTCTTGTGGCAATTTAGGTAGAAGATCGGAAGTGTCTGCGAGTGCGGACCATCTCGTACAATGGTATGCGACGTATATGAACTCATAAGCCAACTATGAAATTGATCTCGATGTTGAAGTAGGGACAGAACTTAGGATCCAGACTTGAGTGTGAATTTGTGATCCGTCACCTTTGAATCACACCTATCATCTCTGGGTGGCTAGATTTGTGTCGGAGAAACTGGGGGCTCCTGTGGAGGATTAGATCGCCACAGTGAGCTGCCGCTTGTGATAGAGACTGCTGAATTGTTGCTTTGCTTCTTGAAGGTATAGGTTTGGACAAAATATTAAGAAATACCCAGCTCAGTCTGCTACTGAGCTGGGTATTTCTTAGTAGTTAATAAAAATATGCTACCTCCCCTGTTCATTCTTGACACTATTCTGACTTGTATGTGGATTGCGTTCCATGTCCTGAACACTGCTATTCTTGATTATGGTTTTAAAACTGCTAGTGATGGGTATATCAACTATATGTGTTGTTTTGCTTGCAATGTAATTGACTTATCCTGACTGTGTGTGATTTTATTTAGTTCATGCAAAGTCTCTTTCTGTGCTGTTCCTCGTGAGAAAGACTTCCCTCTAATCAAGACTAGCAGACTAATGATCAACTTTAGTGCGAAATAGCTGTTTTACTGGCATATAAACTAATGAAATTACATACCCTCTAAATTGGGAGGGTATATTCAGTCATATATGTCATCAGTATATCTAACACATTTTCGAGTTCTTCCTTGAATTTATTCAAACTACCCATTCGACAACACTGGAGCGAAGTTTTTTTCCCGCAATCAACTACCTGTTGGCTGCAGGCAGATTTCAGTACAATCTGTCCTCATGTGTGTATTCTGAGAAAGCGGAACGATTCCATCTATTCTAAATTTTTAAACATCCCAATCCACCCAAAGCCTTAAAACACCTCTTGGCAGGTGCCCCGTCTCAAGACGCTTAATTTTCAGAACTGAAGTCTTTCCTGGTAAGAACACCATTTCCCCCCTCTTACTAATCTGGTTGCTCTTCTCTGCAACCGTTTCAACAGATCCAGATCCTTCTTAAAATGAGGCTTCCAGACCTGCGCGCAGTACTGAAGATGTAGCCTAATCATTGTTTTACACATCGGGATATCACCTCCTTATTCGTGTGAAATTCCTGCATATCATTGACAAAACCTATGTACTGTCCTGGCAGCATGTCTGCACTGTTCAGAGAACGTCATATCTGACTGCACAATTATTCTCAGGTCAGTTGCCAGTTAGTATATTGAAATACAGTTGATAAATCGTTAATAAACAGACGCCTAAGGGCTTGAAGGATAACCGGTGAAACAGTGAACTAAATTGATCAAGTACCTTCAATTATTATCGTTAACTAGCGATTACTAAAAAGTAAAAAAAAAAGTAAAGTGCAGCCATTATCAACCCACTGCAGGATGGAAGCCTCCTCAACAATTCATGCTGAGGGAAATGGACCATAATCTGCCACGCTGGTCCAGTGTGGGTTGGCAGATCGACCGTATTCAGCAGTCAGGGGCTTGAACCCCGGTCTACTCAAAGAGCGTGTGCTACTGCACTCCCGTTCCTGCCCACTCGGCTACGGAAAAGCAGTGATTCAAATAAATCCGCTAAATGCAGCGGTAGTTCCTATGATAAAAACTTAAAGAGAAGTAAATCGATATGAAAAGTCAAATGCATGTGAATTGTCAAGAAATAGAAAATCGACTTGATTTTCTTTATTTAAACTAGTTAGTAGAAATGAGAAAACACAAAATTTGAGAGTAAATGTTGTGTGAAGAAAAGCATATTGCTGATGATATTGAAAAGGTGAGGATAGGAACTTTTTTTTTCGTATCTATGATATTTATAGAGCAGGAATAGAAGAGTTTTAGGAGGTTTTTAAGAATTCGTGTTAGAGAAATCCTTGCTATTTTATTTATAAACCAGGTAGAGTGGAATTTTTAAGACGATAAATAGTGATTGGATGTTCTTAGAAGCGAGGATTAATCCACCAAAACAGTCATTACTATTGGATTCAAACTGATTAGCTTGGACCTATAACGGGGCTGTTTGGGGGATTGAAGTTCCGAGAAATCGGGTGCAAAAAGATCAACCATTCAAAAGGAGATGGCAGAGACATTCGGCTCATGAGCTCGGAGTAAGTTCAGGTTCCATCGAGAGAAGATAATTATAGTATTGTGATTACGTTGCATTCTTACCAAGATGAACTCTAAGGGAAAAGAAAGTAAAGAGTTAAAGTTAATTTTGAGTTTTATATACATTTTATTAAGGCGATTTTTGCGAAGTATTAGATTCAGGAACTTGTTTTGCATCCATTGAAGGAAAGTAATGACAACTAGCAGTAGACAGTCTAACAGGAAAACAGATGTAGAAGTTTCAGAACGAAAGCACAGATAATTAATGTAATGATCAGTCGAGTCAACAATTTATCTAATCAATATTGGCGAGAAACGAAAGAATTATGATTGTTGAATTATTATTATTATTATCACTAATTATCACTATTAGCCATATGGTGCAAGGAAGCATGAGGCTTTTGCTGCACCAGGCAAAAAAAAAAAAATTCTGAGTTACCCTGAGAGGGCGAGAGAGAGAGAGAGAAGGGAATCACCAAGAAAGGAAAAAATGATATCTAGCTCAGGACCATGGGTGTGCCAAGCCCATACTCACTAGATGTGAGCCCATAAGTTGTCAAAAACTGCTAAGTTTTTTAATAGTGTAATTTTATTGTATGCATTTATAACTAATCATGATTGTTGACAATGAATAACAATATACATTATTTTATAAATTGTTTACATTGTTTTTGACATGGTATGGTAAATGGCAATCACAAAAAAAAAAAAAAAAAAAATACATATTAAATATTATTATTATTGGCCATATGGTGCAAGGAAGCCTGAGGCTTGTGCTGCACCAGCCAAAAAAAAAAAAATTCTCAGTTACCCTGAAAGAAAGAAGTAGAAGGGAATCACCAACAAAGAGAAGAATGATACGATCCAGAGAGATTAGGCATTTTGTTATTTTTTGAATCAATTTGTTTTCCATATTCAGTTTTTTTTCTATTCATAAATATGTAATTTTTTGCTTTTAGAAAATACCATCATAAGATGACCCTTTTTAAATATAGAAATTGTTATGTAGCATGCTGTTAGCAGGGGCATATTCATGGGTGGGCAGAGGGGAAATATGTCCCCCTAACCAAAATTTTCAAATTAAAGAAAAAGAACACAGGAGGCATTCTAAAAAAAAAAAACTCAAAAGCCTGGTCACCAGGTCCCTTCACTTACGATAATACCTGGATATACCACTGGCTGTTAGTAATGTTTTTTTTTACATTTTAATAATGTTTAGCTGAAGAAAGCTTTTGGGTTCATTCAAAGAAGTTTCTCCTCTGGATATAGATTCATCGGGAAGTAAAATGGAACATAATCTATGTAGTTTGGGGTATTTCTTCTTAGGAATCATTTACAAGTACTTGATGTAACACAATTTGAACAACACTTTTTTTTTTGGAGTAACATTTTCAACATCTTGACCAAAATATTTTGAAGTATTTCATGTAGCCACAATTGGAAAGAAAATACTTTGGGAACTGTCAAATGAACTAAGTAAAACGCACCCTTTGTTGAAGGATGTAAGGCAAGAATTAACAGCTAGATGGTTGTGCATTAATTGTTGCATTGTTCAGGTCTGATGGGGTTAAGAAATTTAGTACTCCCAATACAGCCATTGCAGATGGATCAGACTTTTGATATGTTGCATTATAGTGATACATTTATCACTGACATAAGTTATTATTTTAGTTTTATTATAATGTCATAGCATACAATAATATCTGGTTAAAGTTCCTTTTAACTACTTATTTCTAATAAAGAGTTAATAATTACCAGATCATTTTGAACAAATACATTTGCAATTATAATTGGAGATATGTTAATGGGGTCTGGTTTGATTCATCTCAAACAATTGGAGAAAGAGCTGTCATCGTTTTGACACTGTAGTTAGCCAACTCACACATAGGGTGTTCAGATTTTTTCATATGAGTTGTGCATTTTTTCAACCTTCACAATATGCAAATTATCCATAAACACACACAAAGAGAAATATTTCCTATACAGTTATGAACACACACACACACACACACACACACACACACTGATCATTAATTCCAATATAATATGCAGGGTTGTCAAGGACACTACTAACACTATGCTGCTGCAACAGGATCTGGAAAGGTTGAGCAGATGGACTGAGAGGTGGCAAATGAAGTTTAACATTGACAAATGTAAAGTACTACACATGGGAAACAGCAACCCCAGAGCAACGTATCAACTCTGTGGTACTACACTGACAGTGGTAGAGAATGAAAGGGACTTGGGGGTGGTTGTGCAGGCAGATATGAAGTTCTCTGAGTGTAATATGACATTCTAGTTAATATATTTATCAATTATCAATTGGAGACCAATTTATAGACCTGTGATCTTAACTTCTGTTCCAGGAAAATTAATGGAGGCACTGGTTAAAGAAGCACTGCAGGATCATTTAGACAAGACTTCAGTTATAGCTCAGACACAGCATGGTTTTGTTAAGGGGAAGTCTTGCCTGACCAACTTGATTGGATACTATGATGCAGTCACAAAAGAACTGGATGCAGGGAATAACTTTGATATTATATACTTGGATCTTAGAAAGGCTTTTGATACTGTTGCACATGGAAGACTGCTACACAAATTGGAGCAGTGTGACATTGGAGGCAAATTGCTGCTATGGATAAAGGGGTGGTTGAGGGGGAGAAGACAGAGAGTGGTAATCAATGGACACTGCTTATCGTGGACTGATGTTATTAGTGGAGTCCCTCAGGGCTCAGTGTTGGGTCCATTATTGTTTTCTGTATTTATAAATGATATTGATGATGGTATATCGGGCTTAATGTCCAAGTTTGCAGACGATACAAAGGTTGGCAGGGTTGTCAAGGACACTACTGACACTATGCTGCTGCAACAGGATCTGGAAAGGTTGAGCAGATGGACTGAGAGGTGGCAAATGAAGTTTAACATTGACAAATGTAAAGTACTACACATGGGAAACAGCAACCCCAGAGCAACGTATCAACTCTGTGGTACTACACTGACAGTGGTAGAGAATGAAAGGGACTTGGGGGTGGTTGTGCAGGCAGATATGAAGTTCTCTGAGCAGTGCAGACGGGCTGCAAGAGTAACTCATGGAGTATTGTCAATGATATACAGGAATTTTTCCAGCAGGGATAAGGAGGTGATTATTCCATTGTATAAGGCGATGGTCAGGCCACACCTAGAGTACTGTATACAGGTCTGGAGGCCTCATTTCAAGAAGGATGTAGAGCTGCTGGAACGAGTACAGAGAAGGGCAACAAGATTAGTGAATGGAAAAAAGGGGTGCTCTTACGAAGAAAGGCTTAAGTTTTGCAAATTACAGTGTCTGGAGACTAGGCACCAGCGAGGTGATCTGATAGAGGTGTATAAAGCCTTGAATGGTTTAAGCATGCTGAATGCTGATGGGATTCTTCCTCTAGCTCAGAAAAATCACCTGAGAGGGCATAAATTCAAATTGAGGAAAGACAGATGTAGGATAGACGTGCGGAAATTTGCCTTTAGCCAGCGGGTGGTTGGTTGGTGGAACAGACTTCCATCCCTTGTGGTGGAGGTTGATAGCCTAAATAAGTTTAAGGCTCAGCTGGACAGGTATTTTGAACGAACAGAAGGGTGAAGTGGAAGTGGGGTTTTTTTTTTTTTTTTTTTTTGGCTGATGCTGCATAAGCTTGCTTTCTTGCATCAAATGCCTCTACTAATGCTAATGCTAATGCTAATTAACATCTGTCCTGATTTCTTTATCACTAGGTTTTATTATTCTCCTTGTTTTAAGTATTTCAATAACATTTTCTTTTCTTTGTGATTTCAACTCTTTGCATCTCTTTCAATTTTTAAATTTATATTTATTTTTATATATTATGCTAATATTATATTAATATTACTAGTGATAAATGATGCAAAGCAGCAAGCTTGTACAGCATTAGCCAAAAAAAAAAAAAAAAAAATACCCACTTCAACTGCCCTTTCCATCTAAAAAAAAACACCAATTGGAAGTTTGTTCCAAAAAGTGCACATTCTCTCTGATTGAAATCAACTTTTCATACGCCTATCCTGAAATTATATTCAATTTAAAATTTGTCCGTTATGAATGCAATCCAAGCAAGAGTTAAAATGCCATTGGCATTTCATTTCTTCAATCCATTTAAGGCCTTAAACAAACACCCCACTGCAAGTCAAGTCTCCTAAGATGTGCTTATTTTACAGATAGTGCATCTTCTTGGTAAGTGAACACTGTTTATTAATGGCAAATGATACAAGAAAGCAAGTTTATACAGCATTAGCAAAAAAAAAAAAAAAAAAAACGTTTCCCACTTCCTTCAAAAATTTGTACAATTCTTCCCTGAATCCATTCAAACTACTGACATCAACAGATGCAAGTTTTTTCCAACAAACAACTACCTGCTGGCTGAAAGCAAACTTCCACACATTTATCCTGCATCCATCGTTTTCATTTTCTGCCCTGTCATATGGGTAGTCCGAACAATAGGAAGAATGTTATCAGTACTGAACTTGCTAAATCGATTCAAAGCCATAAACACATCAATCCAATCACTTGCAGGTGCCTAGTCTCAAGATAGTGCAATTTGCAAAACTGAATCCTTTCTTGGTAGGACAACTCTTCTGTTCTCACCAATCTTGTTACCCTACACCTGATCCAGTAGAAGTAAATCCTTCCTAAAAAAATGTTTTTTGAATTTGTTTATTCAGCTGTCATTCTTTTATTTGTTTATTCAACTCTAGTTCTTTTATTTGTTTATTCAACTCTCGTTTATACTTTCATTAGACATGTTAAAATGTACATATAAGCATCTTCAAATAAGGAACAGTTTTCATGTGGTTATGCAGCTATCTTATGAAGAGGATCGAGTCATTTCATAATGCACAAAGCACAGTAAAATAGTGATGTTTTATCGTTCACAATAGGAGATACCAGTCGTGTATAAGTTGCAATTTAAATCCCCCAGGAAACACAAATTACAGTAATTAATGTAAATGTTAGTGAGCACGAAATGTATTCATGCTCACCACTTCGCAATCAAAATATTTACAAACATGGCAGAACACGAGTAACTAATTACATATTCACTTTATATTGTTATTATTAAGAAAACATAGTAAACTCTAGAATCGAATGAGGATGCCCAAAAAATATATGCCCACTCATTCTTTACAAATACTGGAATTAACTTCATTTGTTCGAATTAACATTGCAGACATTAGAGTAGATTCGTTTGAACAAATGCTATAAGAACAGTGATTATTTATAAAATTATTCCAAGTACATATTCCTAACTCGTTGTCATTCCTAGTTGTCACTCAAGTGTTTAAGAGGGGAGGGGAGAAGGGCAGAACTCTTCAAGGTTTTTACCTAAATGTGTGACTTGCGTGTGTCCAAAATCAGTGATTTCTTTTTTTAACATGGATGAGCAGAGCCACAAATTACCAGCAGGAGAAAGGACAAGTTTTGCCTTTCTGACAGCGCAATTTTATTGTACATTTTATGCTTCTTTATATATTATTTCCTAGAATTATGTCATCTACGATCATCAGTAGTTTAAGTACATTCATTAGTTACAAACAGAAATTCGTAATTTCTCTTAAACACCAGAGATTTCCTATATTTGAAGAGGGAAAATAGACAATATTTACCTGACCTTGCGCCTTGTATACACGCGCGTATATATATATTGATGAAGCACTAAGAAATACAAATATAAGAACTAAATTTTTCACCTTCTACAAGAGAACAGAAGTGTACGGTTCTAGAAATTCATAATTTGAGCCATGAAGAGTATTATCTCTATGGTCATTGTGGCTTTGGGTAAGTTTCCATTCGAAATTATTGTACTAAGTCACTATGCCACTTAAAAAAGTTAGTGTTCATCTTACTCCAGATTGTTGAAAGATGAACACTAAGACAGACCTTTGATCGATACGAATAAATAGAATTTTCTTGTGATTACTGTGCTTAGTGAAAATTATCAATTTATATTATAAAAAAAAACAAAAAAAAACTATTTACACTATTAAATGAGGATGTTTTCATAAGCCTTATAATCAAGAAATTAGTTCTTTATGATTAGATGAACTGTTTTAGCATAAACAGAGCGATGACAATGAAAACATTATAATGATAAGACCTCTTGCGGAAAATATTTTCATATCATTATGCCAAAACGGGCCCAATGAAAAAATATTAGGAAAAATTTGTACATGTTCACTATTTAGTACTGTATTAGTTCACAAACGGTTTTCAAATGAAGAGTGTCTTCTGATATTTTTTTGTTGACTGCCCACATACCAACATGTAAAGAAGACTAAACTATAATACACGTTTACAGCAAAAAAATGTTATTTGTAACAGCAGAACACTAAGACAGACGTAGAGAGACTGCCACCCTTTGTTCATTTTCTCACATTTATTTGTTTATTTTTCATTCTTTAAAATAAATAAATAAATATATAGAGTATATATATGATATGTGCACTACAATTTTAAACGTGGTGTAATCAAATGATAATTTAATTACATTAAATTTGATTATATTATCAAATACATTATCATTTGATTTCACCACTGTAATACCACTTTAAAGGAGTTGTTTTGAACTGCAACAAGTGTTGAAGAAGTGTTTTACTGCTAACCATACCAACAAAAACTGAACATTAGAAACAATCTTTAAAATTCAGAATAAAGGCATAAATAAATACACATTGAAGACGCATTTTCTGTTGTTGTCTGTCTAGATAACTCGCGATGGGGCATTTGGTTCATTTGTGATTAGCAAGCCATAATGGAAATGTAAAGTGGTTAAGATAATTTCCACAGGTATCTTTTTGTCTCTTTGAAGAAGTGGTCATTGTGCTTTCCCCAAACATTCTTTCTTTTTGTATTTTACTTCTCTAAAGGTGTCCGTATTCGGCAACTGGACTTACTATTCTGTTCCTACATTTACTACTTTTCATGCTTTGTTCCCGGCAGCAGGTACCATACTTACGTAGAAGACTGTACAGATCCCCTGAGTGAGTGTCGTCCCTCGCTTACTTATTTATGCTGAATTTTTAAATTTATTTTCATTTGTTCTTTATTTTTAAGTTTTAGTTTTTGCCGGTATCAAGCACGTCTTCAGGACTATTTGTTGCGGAACTGTTTGTAACAATTCCGTTAACGTGGTATAAGTGTCTCATTTATTAAATAGTCTTTGAAGTATAAACGTACAGTATAAAATAAGAATGAAAACGAAACAACTGCATGTTAAACGCTCTATTATTAGAGAACAAATAAACACAGATTTTCCGTTTATACTCCAGAATGGCCACCCAGGTCAGAGGGTTTATGAAATAGACAATACGTACAAGAACATTACCGCATTTAGCAGCTACGTAAGCGACTACACCCTTGGATTAGCCACTGCTGTGTCAGTCTTTATATATAGTAACAGCGATATCTATGGTTTTTTGCCTTTCGACTACTAAACTGGGTGAGAGGTTATCATCCTCTCACCCAGTTTAGATATTAGAGTTCCTAACATGGTCATGCAAAAATGAAGGCCCCATGGGCGAGAAGCATCCAGCTATCAACAGCTAGTGGAGACCTTTTTTTTTTTTTTTTTTTTGTATATGTGTATTCTCAGTCTGCCCCCTTTATATGCATACTAACTCGGACTTGTTCCGGTCACAGCTGGCAACGAGATTATTCACCAGCTGATCTGGATAACTTTACGACCAGGGTTCGATCCGGAGTAGAAACGAACCATCCTAGCTGAAGGCTGTTCAGGGATGAAGCATAAGCAATAAATTGAGTAAATAATAATAATTGTAACCGCTTATATTTTCAATTACACTCTTGAAATATAAGGAATATTAATCCATGATCTTATAAAAAAACTCTTTTAGCTCACCAACTGGCGCAGTTTACATCCTGAAATATGCCTCAAAAGTTAGTATGTAGGCCTGTATAATAAACTTACAGACCTTTTAAGATATTAAAGCAACTAATATCTAAATCTATTGATATTTAATATTTAGATATGTTATAATATAGCAATAAATAAATCCAATTTGTTACAGCTAGTCATCAAGTGATTGCAGATGACTGCCACTGGAAGGAAATCGACATGTGTATGGCGACCATGTTCATGGACAGTGAGGATTCTGTACTCCCTGCTACAGAAGATGAACTCACAAAAACATGCGAGTAAGATATATATATATATTTTTAGTTTTTTTACGATCGTGCTAGTAATCACAAGAATCACAAGTATCATAAATTCAAATGATATTCATTTTTGATCTATTGATATAATCATAAGCAAGAAGACGTTAACTATTTTATGTTTAATCATTTTTATTTTATTTGAATTTGAAAATAATATAATTTAAATGGAATTTGTTGTACAGTATAAGCAGATTAAGTTAAACAGAGCGGCACTTTCTATTTTTAGTTCGTTGTTTCGGCAGTGTCAAAAATTAGCGCACAGTAGAACTTTTATGTGCATAGCACATGAAAGTTTTATTGCCAACACTCCGATCTCGAGTTTTGAGAAAATGTGTTGATTCAGAATTTTCAGAGTACACAAAATCTTGGAGATTGCGGATTTAAATTATTATTCGAAAATCTAATGTGAAAATGTTCATAATAATTACAATTATTATAAACATTTTCGCATTTCAGTTTAGAACGCAGCGTAATAATGCAAACGGTAGAACATTGTGCAGAGATACCATTGTGCAAGTGAACTACCACGATTTAATTTTATCGGCTTTCATAGTGATCCAACATTTTCGAACATCTCATTCTGTTTAATTGAACAAGTTCGAATGCATCGAAAAGCCTTGCAAATTCATTAAATAATGTTTAGCCAGTTTATCAAAATGAGCTGCCCTTGAAAACTGCTCAGGTGTGAAAAAATGTAAGATTTTTTTTTAAATAGAGACAGGGGCATAAAAAATAAGAATGAAGAAAAGTCAGGGACACCCAAAACGTTATATTACGATGGTATACATTTTTTAAATGTATTTTGTATTTTTTTTATATATTTTAATGAAAAATAGGTGAACGTGTACAATTTTACGTGCTGATTCCAAATCTGCAATGCTTTCGCACTATCAGGTCAACATTACATGAAACGAAAAATAAAAAAAATGTATTACCTATGCAAAAAGTGTTGTACATCTATTTCAAATATTAAGAAAATTTTTCAGCACAGACTGTTAAGAATAATTGGTGGTGTAGAGAGGTAGTCAGTCATTTATAACTAAATATTTAAATACTTTATTTAATATTCGACAGTTTTTTTTGTATTAATTAATGGACAAATTTGCGTTTTTATTGAAACCCTTTTCAAACACCAGTAGTAGTCTGCCATCATTGTCTTATTCAATTTAACATGGTATATTTATTTTTCAAAACCTCGATGTCCTGGTGAAACCTTTCACGCAACCCTGCTCACTGAATCGAGATTTATGGAAAAAGTATTCAGGATGGTTGTGCTGAAAATGAACACTCGATTCACATTGCAACTTAGTTTTATGAAACTTGTAAGCATGTTGCAATTGTTCACAATGTATCATGCATCTTATCTGAATGTCCTTATCTGGTAGGGTCTTTTCATTTATAAATCCTAGAAAGATTTATCACTACACTCTTCTAATCAAGTATAAACTTGATCAGAAGAGTACAGTGAAAAATCTTCGCTAATCAAATACACGTTTCTTTCTGAGACATAGAAGTTTAAATATTATCATCTTGCAGTATATCTCTGAATTTGTGGTCTGTCGAAAGCAACAGCGCGGAATTTAAAATAACTTATCTCGGAAAATTTGAAACAGCATTTTAAGAAACTACCTCTCCCGTTTATCTGTGGCCTACAAACTGTGTCATTAGTCTCATGTAGCAGTGGGAAAAGTTTTGCTACCGGAGTCAAGTAGTTTATTGGTCGTATTTTTGCTGCCAGTTAATTCTTGTGCATTTTATAAAGCAGCAATCTTATATGTCTTTATAAAATTTTCAGATATTTTTTGAATTCTGATCATATCACATATTTTATTAAATTTCCCTAGGTACGTCGGCAGTTCATTAATCAAAATGAATAAAGTAATCAGTCATTTCTAGTTCAAATCATTTTTCGCATACAATATTTGTTTGAATAAAATCATTACATTGAAATGCCATTTTCATTTAAAAACTGTTTTTACAGAATGAAATTGCTGACCCATTCGATAAATATTGTATTTTGTTATACTGACATCAAAAGATTGTTTATGCAGTAGCAGTACAGAAAGACGTGTTGCGCCATCTATTGGAAAACAAGATCTTAATTGCGAATCCTCCTTTGCGTGTCCTGTCCTATGTGTTCTACGCTTACACGATTGCGATTTCGCTGCTCCTTTATTTCTTTTCCTAAGTGAGAGCAAGAACATTCAATAATTTTTTTCAACGATTCATATCTTTCCCTTTTGGGTGTCATGGCCACCTGCCGTGTGGCGGAAAATATGTGATCATGAAAAGTACGATTCACAACTGGTAGGACATAATATAATAAGTTCATCATAATGTAAACTAAGTAAATATTGAGAAGTTCATAGATAAAAGAAAACATGAAGATGTGAGCGCCAAAAAAAAAAAAAGAACAACGAATACGATAATAATAACTAGGGGGCTTCGCCCCCTGCTCGCCCACTCCCGTGCACGTTTTTCTACATAAAATGTAGAGGTATACGGAATAATTCAAATCTTTTCTATGTAAAAGACACATCTGTCGAAACGCACTGGTCGATATCTAATCAGGAAATGAGCTATGTAATTATTTACCTGTGCATTTGTAGTGCGCGGCATTCTCAAGGTCGAATAAATATCACGGTAAAACTCCAAGAACGGTGTACACCAACAGGGCGACAAGCAAAACAGTGGGAAAACAATGATTGACAAGTTGTGACTTCCATATTTCGACAAACGGACAGGAACAAAGCAGTGATTGGCAGATGCCACTGTCCATATTTTTACACATATTTTTACAAACTATACAAAACTATCCTTGGTTAATATGCCTGGGGTGTTTTTCCCAACATTTGTTTAAATGTTGTTTTTAAACATTTGTTTAAATTTGTTTAAATGTCTTTCCCAACATTTGTTTTTAAATCGGGAACTCGTTTTCCTATTTTAAAACAGAGGGATGGAGGGATAAACATTCTACCTAAGCTAAGCCCCCCTCCTCGACGACACAAAACAATCAGAAAAGGGAGGTGCCTTCACTTGTCAATTATCGCCATCTTCCTCGCTTTCATCGAAGCACCTGCCGGTGTATACTACTGTATCCTGGACTTCAGCCAATATCACTATGTAATTATTTACCTGCTTTTACATAGGTCACTTAGGAAAAGGCCTTTTGCTTTAGGTTCCATAATACGTGAGGAATATTGTTTTATCTGAAAGAGCAGGACTGAACTGAAATACTTAACTAAAATATTTTTACAAACTATACAAATATTTAAAATATTTACAAAATGCTAACCTACAGTATTTACAAATATTGAATATTCATTAAAATACAAAAAACGTTACAATGGAACATCAAATGTTAGACAGTGAATCACGTGTACGAGGTTGGTGAACGTTATGGAGGCAGTTGTCAATAATTAATTGCATTTGTAGGGACGTAATTGCTTCGCCTTCTTCTTCCATTGGTTGAATAAATATCGCTAGGAGGAAACTTTTTAAATGTATAGATAGATAATAACATGTTTCAACCAGTCACCTGGACACAACTTGGTACCCAGTACCCAAGGGGCGAAAAAGTCCCATGAAAAGAAGAAAAACTTTTTATAATAATTATAACCGAGAAGCAATTACAGCAGCTACTCTGGATTAGCATTGGTATCAAGATGGAATTTGGGTTTGTTGTTGTTGTTGTTGTTGTGGAATTTAACGACTTATAGGCTGCCAGGGCCATATTGTGTCTTTCTGATGGTGAATATGAAATATCAGCTTCATTAATATAAAACTATATTTTATGATATATTCCTATACGATTTAGGAAAGTAAACAGTCCTTCTTTATCAGGATCATCTCCAAGAAACTGCAATAAATTTATTGATGGCTGTGTATTAGCAATTGATTTAAAAGTGTTTAGGCGGATGTTTTGAAAGTGGGGACAGTCCACTAACAAATGCCGATTGGTCAGTTGTACTTGACATGATGTACATTGAGGAGCGCTGTCATTGGTTAATAGATATAGATGAGTGAGGTGCGTATGTCCTATCCTTAGCCTTCCTAAAATTGTTTCTTCTCGTCTACTTTTCCGGAAGCTGGAGAGCCATAGCTTTGGTTCTGATTTTATTTGGTCAAGTTTGTTTCCTGGATAACCTCTCTAGATTATTGACCAGCTATTGTAACATGCTTTACGGATAACGGGTTTGAAATCAATATATTTAAGCTACTATTTCTCAAACCTTGAAAGGTTTGAGAAATAGTAGTTTCTGGTTGTTTGGCTGATCTGCTTTTTCATTTCCTGCAGTCCCAGGTTGCCCTGGGATCCAGCAGAACGTCACAGCTTGGTTTGATTCATTACACACAAGTAATTTAGAATGAATTTGTTTTATTACAGGGTGAGAGGAGTTGGTATTACTATTTATGGCTGAAATAGCACTGAGTGAGTCAGTGTATATTAAAGCAGACGGAATTAGATGTTCAATAATGTGACCCAGAGCTAAGTTTATAGCATAGAGCTCAGCAGTGAAGATACTGCATTCTACATTCTACTGGCAATGCGACAGAAGTGCTGAATGACGGGAAGATTGCTGTAGCACCTACTTGGGTCTCAGTTTTTGATCCATCCGTATAGATTTCACATGCGTTTGAATTAGAAAGGGAGTAAGTTGCGTGTAACTGTGCGATATTGGAAGGAGACAGGGTGTTCTTTCTCTACTGTTGAAAGTAGTAATCATATATTGCACAGATATTTGTCCAGGGTGGATCTGGTGGTGTCGTGTCCTGAAATATATTACCGATTTCTATATTCCATGATTGAGCCAGTTCCTTAAATCTAAGTGCAGCAGGTCGGTTTTCATTAGGTTTACTGTTGTAAAATGACTCGCATTCGGTATTGTACAAACATCTCCAACAAGGGTGAGAGGGAAGACTGTGGATTTTTGCGGCATACATCAGAAGTAATGTTTTTCTGTGAAGATGTAAGGGAGGTTCATGGGCTTCAATGTAAAGGCTCTGAACCGGGAAGGTTCTGAACGCCTCTAGCTCGACTCTCAAATCTGGATGGTGTTTAATCATTCTATAGTACTTTTCCTCGCAGGATCATATACTGGAGAGCCATAGTCCAAGCGAGACTTGATGAGAGCTCTATAAAGATGGATGAGGGTATGACGATCAGCGTCCCATGACATGGATGACACACATCGTAGGATGTTTAATTTCTTCAAGCAGATGATTCGAAGATAGGCCACACGTGTTTGAAAGTTTAGTTTCCTCTCTAGTATGAGGCGAAGGAAACGGACAGTGTGAACAAGAGGAACTGGCACGTTATTTATCTTTACTTCTGAATCAGGATGAAGTGACCGAAGTTTGCAGAAATGAGTGATAGTGGATTTCCGTTCAGCGAGATTATATCCATTGCGTAAAGTCCAGGATTGAATTCTCGTTAAAGCAATTTGCAGCTGTCTTTCAATAGTATTCATGCTTTGCGATTGGCAGGAAATGGTGAGATCGTCAGCATACATGTATACTTCAATCGTTTTTGGAAGTTCTTCCAAAATATTGCTGACCCTAATCGCTAATAGGGTTGGACTCAATAGGGTTGAAGAGTTATGAAACCCTGTGGGTTTTATAACTCTTCAACAACTCTTCTTAAATGTGAGATGTTGACAGTATGTTTTTATATCGGACTTGAAATTAACGCAATTTTAAAAAAGTTCTGAATTATTAAAAGGAGATGACCTCTCAGCCCCAACTGATGCATATCTTTAATAACACTATGACGCCATGTGGTGTCAAATACTTTATGAATATCGAGGTTGACCATCACTAGGTGTCGTCTCCTGACGAAGGCATTACGAATGTTGGATTCAACTTTTACAAGTAAATCTAGGGTGGACCTGTTTTTACGGAAGCCATATTGGTGATCAGAAAGGAAATTTTCGGAGTCTAGAATCCAGGTGAGCCTCTTATGCACCATCCTTTCAAAGATATTGCCCAAACAGCTTCTCAATGATATTGGTCTGTAATTCTGAATTAGAGAAGGATCTTTGCCTGGTTTTGGAATAGCACAAATATAGGAATGACGCCATGACAGAGGATATGTATTTTCTGAGAAGATCCGGTTATAAAAGAATAATAGTATGCGGCAATCAGCTTCACACAGATGCTTCAGCATACTGTAGGGAATGCCGTCTGGTCCTGCTGCACTGTTCGGAGATTTGCTCAAAAATTCTCTCAGTTCAGATAGAGTAAACAGCTGGTTATATGGAAGTGAAAGTCTAGTTGAGAAATTGTATTTATGACGTTCTGCATCAGTTTTAGTGCGTTGAAAGGAGGTCACATAAGAGGAAGAGGCAGAAATGTTATAAAATGATTCTGCTAAAGCATTTGCAATGTCAGTAGGAGAGGATAAGTCCTGCCCATTGCATTGTATTATCGGAGATTGCAGAGGTAGAAATTTCCCACTGAGAGCTTGAATTTTTTTCCAAATGACTCGAGTGTCAGTATTTTTGTTAATAGTTGAGGCGAATTTAATCCATCAGTCACGTTTTTCTGTCTTCCTAATTTGTCTTGCTTTGGCTCTGAGTTTTTTTGTATATAATTAGGTTGGTGGTAGTTGGAAATTTGCGAAACTGGTTCCAGGCACGGTTTTTTTCTTGTTTCGCTTTGGAGCATTCTACATTCCACCACTTACTTTGGTGTACACGCTTGAACTGATCAGATTTTGGAATGGAAATTTCTGCTGCAGATAATATATGGCTTGTAATGTGACTAGTTACGTCATCAATACGTTTTTATTTACATATAGGTTGTCAAGTAGGACACAAGTTAAATAGTTTTTCCAGTCTGCTTTATGAAAGTTCCAAGAAGTACGGCCTTTAGGACATGACACTGTCTGTGTTTGAATTGAAGTGATGATAGGAAAATGGTCACTGTGGAATGGATCACTTAGCACAAACCAATTCACGCTCGGAAAAAGAGATGTTGAACATATGGATAAGTCTATGGCTGATGTAGTACCTGTAGGTAGTTGGATATGAATTGGAGAGCCAGAATTTAACAGAGTAAGGTTATGGTTATCCAGGAATATTTCTATTAATTGTCCTCTCCTATCCATGGTGGAAGATCCCTACAATGGATGGCGACCGTTTAAATCGCTGAGTAAACAGACGGGAGGTGGCAGTTGTGTGATAAGATTGTCAAGTTCTTTTTTGGAGCAAGGATAATTCGGTGGGATATAAATTGATGCAAGGGTTAGCGATATTCCTATTGCTATCCGAATAGCTACAACTTCTAAGCAGGTTTGTAGTTGGAGATGTCTTGACCGTATGCTAGTTTTGATAAGAATAGCCACCCCACCACGAGCAGGAGTGTCAGAATCCCTGTCTCCCCTAAACATAGAATAATTTTTAATTTTCAGAGAAACTTGAGGTGATAAAAAGGTTTCCTGTAAACATACACCTATTGCTTTAGTTTATATGAGTAAATCATACAAGTCATCCATATTACTGCGTAATCCTCTACAGTTCCATCGAAGGAATTTATTCATTGGTTGGATTTATTTGAGAAAGATTGATCTGACCGTTTCTTCTGAGAAGGTTTCTGTCTGCTTAGTTTTGATTTTTCATTTCTGGGAAAGGTTGGGCGTCCTGTATCAATGGTATCATTAGCATGTAACTCTAGTGCTGTGTCTTCATCCTCTGACTGAACCTCTATTTCCATGTTGCTAATATGTGGTTTCCTGTTTCACTTTCTTCTGGTTTTCAATAGCTGATAGTAGCTGATTGTGTTGTTTCGGGCAAGGTTGAGATAGCATCAGTTGGGATGCTGATCGGAATATTGCTGGTCTCATTGACTGTAGTTTTCTTATTGTAAGTTAACACAGTTTTGGCCCACGCGGCAAAGGAAATATTCGGTTCGATGGAGTCATCTGTTTGGGTTGCAGCTGAGCAGCTATATTTGGTGATCGATGCATATGATCGGCTAGACATGGTTAGCATTATTTGCTTTCTTGCTTCAGGGTATGCGACTTTATGCTCCACTTTATAATTCTAGATTTTTTTACCTGTTTTCGAAAGGTCACACGCTTTAGAAAATGCAGGATGGCTTCCTTTCCGGGTTACAGTTTGGGCAAGTGGGAGTGGAAGCTGTACAGTCTCCTTGGAGCCGCAAATAGGGCACACAGCATCGCCTCGGCATGCCGTCTGAGAATGGCCGTACTTCTGGCACTTAAAGCAGCGAATGATATTCGGGATGTAAGGTCGAATCTTGCAATTTAAGTAACCTGTTTTTACAGAAGATGGGAGATTTGGAGTACTAAATTAAATTATTATTTTAGGGTTGCCCGTAATTAAATACATTAACCCGTATTTGTGTCTGTAAATTGCGTATGTTCTATGGTTGATTTGCCTGGTTTGCTGGACGAAAAAAACCCAGTTACTGGGGAGAAAAACCTTGCTATCTACGCCTGAGACCAACTAACTCAGCCACGGAGTGAAAAAAGCCCATTAAAGTTCCTCGCGTCATCGACAGGATTCGAACCCAGGCCTTTTCCACCCGGTGTGGGGAGGACGGTGACGATACCACTGTGCTACCCGCGCAGACAGATTTGGAGTACTGCACGTCAAAATAATGGACCTGGTTGGTAATACGTTGCCATCTTTTTTTGTCATAATTCTCCTTGCATGAGTCACTTTTTGTTCTAAGCTCTTGAATTATCTCTTTTTCAAACACATTTAGTAAGTCCCATTCGCTGATAACTCGTTTAGAGGTGTTCAGAGTGTTATGGGCTGTTACTGATACAGGAATATTGTTATAAGTTGTTAATTTTAACAATTTTTCTGAGTGACTTGGCTTAGAAGCTTCAATTAAAAGGTCTCCAGATTGGAGACGTTTAACCATTTTGGGAGATCCAACAACTGATTCTAAACATTTCTGTATTAAAAAAGGCGATAGCTTGGCTGTGTGGATAGCGAATGCATTATGAGAAATGCTGGCATGTCTGTAGTTTGTGTTTCTGTCCGTTATCTCTTCGGACGATTCAAGTCATGCTCTTAATCAGAGTTAACAGGTATGGAGCCCGTGGACTCTAGCTGTGGATATGCATCGCAATCCATTGCTGCTCCTTTTATCTCTGGAAGAGGGAATTCTTCTCCCAGGTTATCGATCCCACCACGTGAAGGCAGGAGCGGTGCCAACCAGTGACCAAGCGATCAGCAGAAGAGGAGAGCAGTACGTTGCTAGCGATAGCAGTAACGTTACAAGCAGGGTTAGCAGTAACGTTGCTAGCGGTGAAGCAGTGATGTTGCTCGGCGAGGGAAGCAGTAACGTTGCGAGCGGTGGAGGGATTATTAAAGCACTAGTACTCGCCCTAGGAAAAAAGCTAGAAAATCGCACTGAAAGATGGCTTGGCACTCGGGACCTTTGGGCTAGAGAAACGGATTGCAAGACCCACGGATTGCATCAGGAGAAATTAGTCAGCCGAAACTACCAGCTGCAGACTGGTAAGGAGATCGAAGCCACGACAAGGGGAGCGATCTCCAAATACCTGGGGATGACGCAGGCTTAGCATCTAGAGTACAAGGAAATCAAGGCCTGCCTAACCGGAAAATACCGTCAGAGATTCAAAGGCCTTCTCAAAGCAAAGCTGAACGGAGGGAACACAGTTAAAGCCTTAAACGCATGTGCCAGTGCTAACACATTCTTCCAGAATCATAGATTGGACTAACACCGAGCTGGAAGATATCATAAGAAAGGCAAGAACAATGATGACCAAGAGCCGCCAACGTCACCCGAAGTCGGCCTTGGAGAGACTGACTCGGAAAGATTCGATAGACCTCATCAAGCAACAGAAGAAAGCGACAGTGAACCCGAAGGAGAGATGATACAAGTCGATGACACCTGGCTTCAGAAACGATCCAACACAAGTCGTCATTGCAGGATGCAAGGTGATCGCCCAGACGCAAAACACTCGAAGACACGACCAGGTAGCCAGATGTTTGTTATTTAGGAGCATTAGCAACTAAGGCCATATTGCTTCGGGATATGCGGTGGTCATTCCCTGAATGACCTTTCCGCATCCTCCGTATTTGGTGGTGACGGGCTCGAACCCCGGTCTAATCAAGAAGCGTGTGCTACGCACTGCTGCTCCTTCCCACCTGGCTACGGAGGCGCCAAGTAGCCAGAATAACACATCAGACTGGCGAGGAAATGCAAGTTGATCAAAGGAAGTGTGCCGTGTTACAGGCCATGCTAGAGACCCTAACCTACAAGCCGTACTGGGACCGCGTCATAATAACAGACAAGAGAATCCCGCACAACAGACCGGACATAACCCTTGTTGACAAGAAGAAAATGGCTAACAACCTGATCGACATAGGGATGCCCAACATCAGCAACCTCCAGTAAACATTCAAGTAATTCGATCAGGAAGTACTGATATCTAATAGACTGGAAGTCAAAGATATGTGGGATATGGAACAAGTAATGGACATTTCGATTATAGTGTCAACCACCGGCATGGTCCAAAGATCCTCCTTAAGACCTTAGCAACAAAGATCCTCCTTAAGTACTTAGCAACAAAGATCCTCCTTAAGTACTTAGCAACAAAGATCCTCCTTAAGTACTTAGCAACAAAGATCCTCCTTAAGAACTTAGCAACAATGTTTCCTGGGAGATATATAAGTGCCTCCCAGGAAACACTTATATGGATCTCCAGAAAGCCGCAAACCTGAACAGATCATCTGTAGGACAATAAAAGAGTTTCTTGACAAACAGTAGCAACAATAATATCAATCAGACAAAGCCGACCACTACATGCAATTAGCACCAGTACCCATCATGGGGCGGAAAAAATCCCATAAAGGAGAAAGGGTTTTATAATAATAATAACCAGACACAGTGAAACACTCTATGCTCTCAGCCTTAAATTTCAGAATAAAATAAACATACTTTGTACATGCAAAATGGAAAGCAAAATCAGATCCACTAGACAGGATTGCATACTCAAGAGCCCGTGCCCAGTTCAATAGAAGCAAATCTGAAGCCATTAAAGCCTACATCGACAAAACAATCAAGAGCGGGAAGGCACCGTTTAAGGCAAGGAATGATGAATTACATAATCCAATCGAATGGCTAGACTACATCACAAGATTTAAGCCAAAGTCAGCGTCAGACCTTAAGAGCATTCACAACAGTTGTCAGCGAGATGTCCATCGCTTCCATCATCATCACAAAAAGAGAGCTTATTCAGGTCATCAATGATATCCCACCAATGTCTTGCGCTGGATATGATGGGGTACCACAATTCATTCTTAAAAGCGTTAGTGTTTTCATCATTGATCCACTCCTAGGTATCTTTAATGGAATCTTCACAACGCAAAGTTTCCCAACAGCCTGGAATCAATATATTGTCCAACCAATCCACAAAACACGAGGAGCGACATCAATTTCACAATTGAGGCCAATAATGAAAACTTCATGTCTCCACAAAGTCATGGAGAAGTGCCTTCTTCCCATCCTAACCAGGTTTTGCCATGTGAATCACCATTCATTCTCTATGCCTTGAAACGCAGGTCCACCATTACCAACCTGCTGGAAACCACCAACACCATTCTGGGGGCTCTAGAAGATAGGGCTGAGATGGCAATTGTTTATCTGGATATCCAGTCTACATTCGACAGCATAAACAGCCCCTCCGGCAACTTTGTGAGGACGGATACCAGATAAAAGGCAATTCACTGGAATTCTTGAAGTCGCTACTTATGACCTGGGTCCTTCACTTGACTGTGAATGAAAAATATTTCACAAGGAAAGTTTGTGTAGGTGTTCCCCAGGGCGGAGTTCTTTCAGGGCTCTTCTTTACGGCTGCCATCCACCCATTCCTCTGCCAGCAAACAGAATTTATCAGTTATGGAGACGATTTGAAGCTCCTCTATCGGATCGACGGGACCGCTCGACCTGATTCTGTTTCTGAAACCATTAGCAACAGCCTTAGTAATCTGATTACATACTTGGCACAGTTTTCTCTTAAGATAAATCCAAACAAATCTGCACAAATGGTGTTTTCACTCAAATCAAACCCAACGCAAAATTAAACCTGAAAATCCACGGAACTCCCATCACCCCAGTCACCAAGCACAAAGATCTCGGCGTTATATTCGACCCTAAACTGAGTTTCAAACATCATGTTGCAGACATTCACAACAAGGTCTGCAAATGAAGATGGCTTGCTAAACAACACCTCCTTCATGTAACAGAGCCTGAGTACACGCTCCAATACTACAATACATATACTGGTTTCTGCAGCCGGTCATCACCTATGGTTCAGAAATCTGGGCATCGGCAACGAAAACCACGTTAAAAACCATTGCATCTGATGAGTACTGGCTTCTTCGGTAGGTCCTCTTTAAGCATAAACTGCCACCACTCACACATACTTCAGATATCACCCAACTTCTAAATTACAGTAAAGTCTCCAAACGGATGTTCACCCTCCGCTTGCTCGCGTCAATTAAAATGAAAGCGGGTGAAGTCAATACGCCAAGTTTTTGACAGATGTGCAATTGGAGGATCCCCCCGGAACCCTTAAGAGCCCTCCCTTCTCTGCAGTCTGTGGCGTGGAGGCTCAGGATCGGGGATAGATTCCTGCCCACGGAGATGCTCCACAACGTCCAGGAGATGGATGTGGACTACAAAAAGTTCATAAAGGACAAATTCTACAGAAGACGCATCATCGGGGAGAACAGATTTCGTCTTCAACCGAGTGACTGCCATCGTCTTTTCATCGCTTTTCATGTGTTTTTCATATCCCGTGTTAATATCAATTTTAAAATATAAAATATGTAATTATACGTTTTATGTCCGTCGTAATTTTTTTACGTAATTATGCGTCGTAATTTTTCCTGTATTAGTTATTTCATGTTAAATCCCTAGCATTGTCGCTGTTGTGGGTATTATTGCATCAGGCAATCATGTAACCATTCACTGCCTGCAATAAAGATATTAATAATTGGTACCAGTACTTGTCAATGGGGGAAGAGATCCCATAAAGTGGGAAAGTAGTTTTTTTTATAATAATAATAATAATATGGACAAACAAAAGATAAACACTAACGGGACAATACGTGTTTTTTTATTAATAAATTTAATAATTAGACACTTGCATTATTAACAAGAGAGCGGTGTATAATGAAGTGGAATAAGTAGACAGATTGGCAACACAAAATATATGAGCTGAGAAAAATGCAATTGATTACCGTTCTGGTAGAATACGTAACGTTAGTAGGAAAACTCATTCTACAAATGAGTTTTACAAATGAATATAGGATCTTCAATATTTGTTTCTATGGATGGACACAGTTACTTTTATTTATTATACTAGGCTTTCTCTGCCAAAAACTAGCATCGCCTCCATGTCATACAATACCGTACTTAGGGACATAGATAGAATAATCCACATATACAATATACATAAATACACATAAATTCATAGATACATATATTCAAAACACAGATACAATTAGTCCAGTTCAATAAAAGACGAGCAGGAACGACGACCCCATTAGATAGGAGTTGTACAGTAGTTCCTACTCAACAGAGGAGATGCAACTAGGTGAATAGTAGACATTGGGACCTGAGGATAGAGCAGAGCAGACTCCCATCAGTAATCAGAACAGTACCCATACTACGTCTACTTTGCTAATAGATATTAATCTGTTCTGATGCACAGTCTGCGAGACCCGCACAGATTACAAGTCAGTGTGTGTGTGCTGCTCCAATTGGAGTTTTTTTTTATTATTATTATCCAGCTGTCCCTGCGAAATTTGGGCTATCTCACCGTATATTTACAATACCATACATACAATATTACAGATACAATACACAGTATCGTACAGAGAATAAAGTATATCCATTCGAAGTAGGCAACAATGTCCAAAGTCCATTCGCACAAGACCCCCTCCATGATGTTTTTCTCTCTGAAACGATTTGGACTCATTTCCCACAAAGAGAAAGCTTCCACTTATAATTAGAACAGTACAGTACATCATGTGCCTGCCCTATTGAAATATTGAGATCCGTTCTAATGATCAGCCACAAGACCTCGTTATACGATGCAAAACAAAAAAACAAAAACACAAATTAAGATATTAGGGTCCCCTGCAAATGACTACATCTACCCATATATTTATTTTGTCTGTAAATTGCGTGTGTTCTCTGGTCGATTTTCCTGTTTTCTGGACGAAAAAACCCCATTTCTGGGGGGGGGGGGAGAACCATGCTACCTACGCCTGATACCGACTAACTCAGCCATGAAGTGAAAAAAGCCCACTAAAGTACCTCGCGTCATCGACGTGATTTGAACCCGGGCCTTTTCCACCACGATGTGGGGGGGGGGTGGACGGTGACGATACCACTGTGCTACCCGTGCAGACATTACACCATGCACAATTAATTTCCTTGCTCCTCTATTTGTAACAAAATTAACCGTCTTCGAAATATCGCCCTCGTGGGTAGCCCAGTTGGTAGGATCGCCGTCCTCCCCACACCCTGTAGGAAAGACCTCAGTTGAATCCTCCCGTCAATTACGGGAGAAATTTTTATAGGTCTTTTTCACAATGTGACTGAGTTAGTCAGTCTCAAGCTAGGGTAACAAGGTTTTTATCTCCCGGAAACTCGGATTTTTTGTCCAGCAAACAGAAAACTGACCTGAAAACATACGCAATTTACAGACAACATACACGGAGACATATGGCCTTAATCCCTGAGATCTTAGTCCTTAATAACCACAACAACTTCGAAATATCTGGACAGTAAACTCTTGGAAGTATAGGAAATCCGCCTCTGTTTCTACCAAAAGTTGTTCACATCCAGCATTCAATGCATGTAGCTTTGGCGACCCTGATATTAATTCATTCCTAATATCGAAGTACTCATAACGGTCATGCAATATATGTCCCGCAGTTTCATCTTTCCCACAGATGCAAGCAGAACAGTGTGCAATGCCTAACTCATGTAACTTTGAAAAAAATGATCCATGTCCTGTCAAGAGGAAGGTACAGTGTAAATTTTTTGACTAAACCATCTGGACCAAGATTTACCATTAATATTTACACACTGAAGGAATTTATTTGTAATGCTACCCTTAGTACTGTCATTCCATCTCTCCTGCCATTGACCAACCAAGAGTTCCCAAATAGGGCTCTTCTTTATATGCTCCAGAGCAATCAATTTCTGTTGATAAAAGCCTGCATGGTACTCTACGCCTTAAATGAAAACACAGTGACCTGAAAACCGAAAAAAAGTCTAGAGGCAGCCGTTCGAAACAGTCCTGCTTCGTACTGTTTACTTAGCTTCTATAAAGCCGACTGGTCTAGACAGGTGGATAAAGTGCTTGCCTGGCAACCCAAAGGTCCTGGGTTCGAATCCCACCTTGGGCTTGGATCAGAGTAGTGCAAAAACCTTGGGAGGTGCGTTATGGCCACAGAAGCCGATGCGCCGTCAACTAACAAAAAAAAAAAAAAAAGGCTTTAATAATGTTGCATGCTGTATTTCAAACAGCTTCCTGACGACCGCCTTTTACAACCCACAGTCTAACCACCCATGTACGCCATAACTAACAATTGGCAAAAAGTTGCAATCATAGAAAAAATTCAGTGTTCTTCCTCGTTATCTGTATAATCATTCCAACTAATTTCCGGATCTTATCTGCCACGTAAGTAATATTGGAAAAGAAGTGTAGCTGCCTATCAATTAGGATCCCTAAGTATTTTATCGTTTTCACAGACTGGAGATGAGCTCCACCTAAAGAAACCACACGGGTTGCTAGTCACAGGCAGGTGCCCTTTCAATAACGCAGTTTTACTTCATGCCGTGGACACTGTCATTCTATGCAGTTTGCACCATTAATGTAGTTCCGACAGAACCAAGTTTGAACGTTCGTTCAATTGCGCTCGTGAATCCACTAAAAATCCACTAAGAGAACCAGTTAATCGGAATAAGCTCTCAACGAGACATGATTATAATTTATTTACAGCCATTCATTGAGCACCAGGTTCGACGGAAGTGGTCTAAACACAAATCCCCGAAGGCAACCTCTTACTATATTCTTTGTAATCGTCTCACAGGAGAGACTTGACAGTTACTGTTTTGTTTATGAAATAGTCCTTTATAACAGAATATATTGCTTTATACATTTTGCTTGTCGCATAACAAATATCACATTGTTCGAATCGATTATATGAAACGCTCTGACGAATTCGATGAAAATGCCCAAATTACATTTAGCTGTGCACTACTGCACGCAATTGACTAGCCGCTGAAACCGCATCATCTGTTCCTTGCCTGCAATGAAACCGTATTGATCGTCAGATAAAACGTACCAACGTTTTATCTGACGATCGCACATGATTCATTATTCGCACCGCCAGGAGCCTTTTATATACTTCTCCCAATACATTCAATACAGCGATCGGGCGATAAAGTTCTACTCTGTCTTTCGGTTTCGCTGGAGATTTTAAAAGAAGTTTCAGCAACGCCTCCTTCCACTGGGCTGGAAAGACTGCATCTTGTCGACATGCGTTGAAGAGGATGAGAAGATTAATTGGAATCAACTTGAAACTTCTCTTGATAATCTCACCCTCAACAATGTTTATTCCTGGACATTCGTTGTTTTTGATATTGGAAATAGCAGTTTCTAACTCATCAAGTTGAAAGTCACATATTTACCTCACCTTCATAACTGCTTTAACTTCATAACCATTTAACTGCTTCATTTCCAGGTGGTCTTCAGATCCACTGTCGATGTGCACCTTTAAGTTAGAATTACCTAATAGATGATCGAGAATAAGCTGCACACTTTCCTCCTAAGAAATTGAAGTTCGAACATTAACATGAACAGAACAGGATACGTCTCCAGCAAAGGTGTCTCAACTTGTTTGTACAAATCTTATAAACTACAGTGGCGGACAAAAAACTGCATCACCTTAAAAAAAAAGTAACATTTGTAGTGAAACGTTTAAGATATTGTTTGATTACAGTCATTTTGTTTGTCGCAAAGCAAAGGTATTTCACTAGACAGTAATCGCAAGGTTTCCATCAGCCGTTTCTATAAATACGGCGTTGGAAGGGTATACACGCTCATTAGTATTGTATCCTGTTTTTCGGAGGTGTAAGCATGGCTCCATATGTTCAGTTCGCACCAAGAAAAAAAGTGTAGCTGTTGCTCTGTCCCAGGAAGGACTTTATACGCGTGCTATCGCTGATAAAATAGGCTGCCACAAGTCAACAGTATCTCGGGTGCTGAAATTAAAGCGTGAAACCGGCGATGTGAAGAGAAGACCTAAATTAGGCCGTAAGAGAGTGACTACGGCGCCCCAAGATCGATATTTCAAACTGCTATGCCTTCGTAATCGCCATGCTAGTGCTCCTGATCTAAACTCCGATTATAAACTCTGCTGTGAATCCATACCATACTGTAACATATGGACTTTGTAGTGGACTCATGCACAGCAGATGGACGAGAATATCCGCAATTTTGTGCATTTACGGTCCCATGAAGAGTGAAATGTGCTTCATCGGACCACAAGATCATTCGAGCCCATGTATCGTCAAGTTCAATTCGAGCCCATGTATCCTCAAGTTCCAAACGAGCCATAAATCATAGAGCAAAGTCTATTCGTTTTTGCTGATCACAAGACTTTAGTTCTTGCAGTACGTGAATCTTGTACGGGAACCAGCGTAAAATTATTCGAATCATTTTACGTACAGTAAACCAAGGAAGATTCAAGTCTCTTGACACGTTTGGCACTACTGACTGGTAGTGTTTCGCATTCTGACCATTGCAACCGCCACTTCATCCACTACCTTCGTTCCGATACGTGGTCGTCCCCTGCCTGGAGTTACACCTAACTCCCCGGTCGGTCGTTTCAAATTTCTTTATTAGTTTTCGAAGCCCCCTGAGGTCAAAGGTCCTTTACACAAACCTTAAGTTTCCGATATTCACGCGTTACTATTATTTTGGTAGAATAGTTTTATTTATTAGATCCGTTTATTAAAGTAGCAAGTAGCTCATTGTGCTAACTTGGTGGTTGATCCCAAGTAGTTGAATCCAGATGATGGCATATTGTGTTTCCATAGTGACTGGTCCTGGATAGTGACTCACTGTGCTGCCTTGTGAGTTATCTGCATGATAAACATCTGGGAATGTCAAGGGTTGTGTGGAACCGCCTAAATGCAATAAAAGTAATGTAAATTTATCTGCATTTTTTCTTGACTAACAACTTAATCTCCTGCCAAAGTTGTTTAAATCTGGCCTATTCTGCTTCATTTCTTGTTCATACGAAGATATTGTCTATGAGACCAGTCAACCTCCTTTAATTCATAGTATAAAGACTACATACTCTCAATATATCATTAATTGCTTTCCAGTTAGCTTATCTACAGTTGAGTCTCTTGTCCTGGTGCTTATTTCTTATATCAGAATGAGTTACACTAATATAAAAGAGGCTTTGAGATTTAATTTAAAAAAAACTGGAGTGGATCTTTTTTAATTTATCTGTGGGAAAGGAATCACAGAGAAGTCTATTCTTTCGTCACAGTACTTCTTTAGCCTGAGATCGAAGAGAGACCTACCCTCTTCCCTACTGAAGAGATCTTCAATCGAGATCTTTTCCCTTTTCTACAGAGCAAATGGCATTGACAGTTCAGTATCAAATTCATTATCCAAACGGTTACTTCTCTG
Organism: Mastigoproctus giganteus; assembly: GCF_048544385.1. NCBI lineage: Eukaryota > Metazoa > Arthropoda > Arachnida > Uropygi > Thelyphonidae > Mastigoproctus > Mastigoproctus giganteus. The sequence continues at coordinate 134,602,165 of NC_143579.1, forward strand.
CTTAGTTCGAATGATTATTTTTATTAAGTTCCGCATAAAACAAATAATAGCAAAATAATACTTTCCATATAATCAAAATGCCATCTTTAATATGTTTCACTATCATCAATCAACTGGACGAGGATTAAAAGATTTAATTCAATATAATATGGAATATCTGATATGTTCTTCGTAGCGACTTACAGTTCACTTCTATTTTTATAATCATAAAAATTCATTTTAAGCAACGAATCTGCATCTTATCATAAAATGCGACATCATATCCAAATGTGTGGGGCTCCTTTTCTTTGAAAGTAGAGCTTTAAGAAAAAAGTGACACATCTCTTTTCAAAAGAGTGGAAGATTCAATTTTTAAACAATCACTGTTCTACGAATCGGGTGTTGAACGAGTGGTTGCTGCGAACATATTCGGAAGTATCCATGGTAGCATATACCGATGATTTCGTGTTGCTGGTAAAAGGCAACTTAAGACAACGGTTGGAGGAAAATTCCATTTCTGTATTAATGAAGCTTCATTGTTGGAGTAGAATGAAGTTGTTTACGGTTTCACAAAACAAAAGTACAACAATGCTGCTAAAATGACACTTGTCTATAAATAGAAACCCGGTAACTAGCATCGGGTGTGTTAACCTGAAATGCCCCAAGAACATCAAATACCTGGGGATTAAATAGATCGACAATTGCCATTTATATAGCATGTTATACACATTGCAGATAAGGTCAACATTTTTTGCATATGATTGTTAGAATTTCAAGAAAGAAGCGGAGAATCAGGGGAAGGTCGTTGGAAATCCTGTCTGATTGCGTATTTATAAGCAATTGTCACCTATGGAGGGCATGTTTGGTTAGACTGTGCCTTGCAAAAATTAGATGCCAAAAAATGTAATCTGTACAACAAACGATGTTATTCAAGCTGTTTGTGTCCTGGAGAACTGTATCAAGTATCATTTGATACAGTTCGCCACAGATTGTAACTGGACTCATGTCTATAGATTTGGTTCTTCTTTTAGAGGTATGTGTTACTACATGCAACGACAAATCCCCTATGAAAGAATAGGCATCGAGATAAACTCCGAAGTGGGCTATATTCTCTTCTCTTTCTTGGTCTCTTCTACTTTTAATTCTCTCTCTCTCTCTCTCTCTCTCTCTCTCTCTCTCTCTCTCTCTCTCTCTCTCTCTCTCTCTCTCTCTCTCTCTCTCTCTCTCTCAGGATGGCTAGGGAATTTTTTGGCTGGTGCAGCATAGGCCTCGGCTTCCTTGCTCCATGTGGTTAATAATAATAAGCAGGAGATAAAACGGTATCTTGACATTATCAGGCAGGACCGAATGAATGACAGTACAAAACGAAGTCACTAAAAATTCTTTTCTGCCGTGAATAATTAAGGTAGAGGAATGCCAATGCCACTTTAGTTCAAAAAAAAAAAAAACTATTTATTAGGGTGACCCGGAAAGTTATTTATCTACCCATGTGTATTGTGTCTGTAAATTGCGTGTGTTCTTTGGTCGATTGCCTGCTTAATAAATAAAAAATGTTCTACGAATCGAGTGATTTAAAACAAAACTGTTGTGCAGAGATTCGAAATTAGTGGTGTCCCTGATCACAGTTTTTGCATACCAGAAATTCACATATTATTATTATTTTAACGGCCCCCTGGCATTACTCAAATCCAAATCCGTATTGTATCTGCGGAAATATGTTTTTACCTGCCAAATTGCATGTAAAAGTGATGAGGCTGATTTGTTCATTTAATTTGTACTAGAGTTTTTTTTAGGAGCATCAGTGACTAAGGCCGTATTGCACCGTGTGTTCGATTTTCTGTTTTTCTTGACGAAAAACTCCAGTTTTCTGGAGACAAAACCATGCTACTCTTGCCTGAGACCGACTAATTTAGCTACTTTGTGAAAAAGGCCCATAAAATTCCGAACGTCATCGACGGGATCGAACTCAGGACTTTTCCACTCGGTGTGGGGATGACGGCGATTCTATCAACTGTGCTACCCACGAAGGCGGTGCGAGCTGAAACACACGGAATAAGATTCAGCGGAAAATCCTAGTCCCTCTGCCTGAGATCGGCTAACTAAAGTCTCGATTGAAGAGGACTTTAGAAATACCAGCGTCCACGCGATTCGAAGTTAGGTCACTCCCAAACGAGTGACAAGTGGCAAAACACTATACTGTCAGGAGGACAGCAAAATCATATAGTGTGTGTTAATTCGCATATGTTCATGTATGCTTACTTTGATACTTTGGCACTTTGGTTATAGAAATTTTCTTTATAACGATTGTTTTTATTAGCCTCGTACAAGAGAGCTTCACTTGTGTGATGAACTTTATATCGAGATGCTCTACAAATTTGCAGAAGGAAATACTAGGCAGGGCAGAGGATATATCTCGTGGAGCGTACAACCAGTTCTGCACTCCAGGACAGGAAATCAGGACAGGCAAGTACATTTTACTCTTGAGAGATCTGATTTAGTTTTAATATTTCTCGTTAATGACTGAGAAATACTAAAACTTTATATTTTTGCGAAAACAGCCTTAGTTGAGACTAATGCCATTTATATGTTTAGTCATTGAAAATAATTATTTTTATCGAATAAAATAGATTTATTAAATGTTTTATATATTAAGTGATTAATCTATGTTTTAATAATATTCTAATAAACTAATACAAAATGCATAAAAATACTCGGTTTTAAAACTGAGTATTTTTACGCATGGCAACGTTAGCGCTGTCATTCGCTTTATCTCTCCATCACTTTATACAAACTGATGCTCTGGTAACTAAATTCATCAGCACGTCGAACTGTGTCAGGAGTTTCTGTCCTGATCGTTTTGTTAACTCCATGTTTATCCCTATATTTGGTAACCTTTTACCAGCGATGCGCCCCACTTGTACGCGTTCAGTGTTAATATCAATAAGGCTGAACGAAATAATTAAGCGCACTTTTTCTGCAACAGCCGAAATAAATAAATAAATAAAATAATAATTCCGCACAACAGACCAGACATAACCAGAGCTGTAGTGGAAGGTATACGCGGGTATACGAGTATACCCTCTGGATTCTTTTAAGTGAACCGCGTATACTTTATGGTTTTTGAAAAACTTGAAAAAACGAATACAATATTATTAAAATATATACTGAAAATAAAAAAAAATAAATTCATTATAATTTGATTCTTAGGCAATACTTATAATTTTATTGTTTTTAATATTTGTAGAAGAATAAGAGAAATTTACCTTAATATGATACGTAGAACACTTCCGTAAGATACTCTTCAGAAATTAAAACGAATAAAAGATTAACGCAATATGATTACAGTAAAAAAACTTCAATTGAAAACAATTAAAAAATTAAAAAGTTTAACGTAAATTTTGAAAAACGATTTGTGTGGTAGTACACTCAGGGTAGTGAAAAATGAAAAAGATCTGGGGTAATTGTGCATATGGAAGTCACTGAACATTGCAGACACGCTACCAGAAGAACAGCTTATGGGGCTTTTCAATAATATACAGAAAATTTACGTTAAATTAATTTTGTAATAATACTTTTAATTAATTTTTATTGTTTTTAATAATATTTTTAATTAATTTTTATTGTTTTTAATAATATTTTTAATTAATTTTTATTGTTTTAATAATGTTTTTAATTAATCTTTTTAATTCATTTTTTAGTGTAATCATTTTGCGTTAATCTTTTATTCGTTTTAATTTCTTGAGAGTATCATATATATATATGGGTATATATATATATATATATATATATATATATATATATATATATATATATATATGAAGATAGCAGTGCAAGTTACAATGCAGTTATCTTTCCACGTATATACAGGATTGTTAAAATTAATACAGTATATCTCTATGTAGAGGGCTCTGGAGCGAGTTCTAAGGCTCGTACTGAAGAGAAATTTAGATAACAGGTACAATAAAGAAAGTACTCGCCATTTATTGTAAAAAAAAATTGTTATAAAATTTGTCACTATATGGCGCTGTGGCAATACAAATCACTTGAACAGCGCTACAATTGTTCAAGGCGCTATGGCAATACAAATTACTTGAACGGCGCTACAATTGTGTCCTCCATTTTGGTCAACAACAGTTTCCATTCGAAGAACAGCATTTTCTACAGCAAACGTAACATGTCAACTGGAATAGCCAGCACATGACGTCTAATGCTGTCGTTCACATCTGACAGAGTTTGACATCCTTCCCGATACACCTGGTTCTTCAAAAAACCTCACAACCAGAAGTCGCATGGGGTGAGGTCCGGTGATCGGGGTGGCCAAGATGTCTGGAAACAACGGCTGATGACCCGTTCGTCTGTAAAGTTTTGTCTTAGCAATCTTTGGACACAACGGTGGATGTAGGTTGGCGCACCATCTTGCATGAATATGGTATCCTAAAGGCACCCACGTTGTTTCAGCTCTGATATTGCGAAATTTGCCACCATTTCATAATATCGCTGTCCAGTGACGGAACAGGTGCGGGGTCCAGTCGGTGTTACCTGTTCAAAAAAATATGGCCAAATCATGAATGTGGCCGTAAATCCACGCCACACTGTGGCTTTTGGAGAATGCAACGGGACCTATTGGATAACTCGAGGGTTTTCTGTTGCCCAAATGTGACAGTTGTATATGTTCTCTTGTAGATTTAAGAAGAAGTGGGCTTCATCACTCCAAACGATGTTCCATGGCCAAATGATATCCACTGTGATTCGCGCCCGAAACTGAAGTATATGTGAAACGAATACATGTATCTGCATCATCATGCTTTAGCTGCTGTAGCATGTGCATCTTGTAAGGATAGTACCGCAACACCTGACGCATTATTAGCCTTATAGTGGAATACGGCATGTCCACTTCACGAGAAACAGCTGGCACACTTGCGCTACCACATGTAGATTTAATTGATAAATCTACGACAGCCATAGCCACATCTTCAAAACGAGAGGAGTCCACTCATTTTTGACCTCTACCTGGTTGAACAATGGCATAGTATTTAGGTTCAGGCGCCACTGGTGGTTTCCCACATTTGCGCCATACTGCTTAAGGCGAGTTGTTAAGTGGTCATTTTCGTAGACTGGAATATTGCTATTGTTCTGATATACATAATTTGCTGTCAATCGGATCTCCTTTGACTTTCTAATCCATTTTTACCACATGATTTGAAATTTTCACAATTAGTGTAAGCTTGTCATTTTTTTTTTTTTCTTATTGTTAGGTATATAATAGTGTAGTAGTTCTTCTTTATTGTGCTGTAGCTTCAATGCAAGTCCTAGCTGCTGTATAACAAGCTCTAGACCTTGGCCTGCTAATCCAGTTAAACCTACTTTTTCTACATTATTTGCTAAGAATTGTTGTTCTATTGAGTCAATCCTCAGGTTAAGTAAGTTGGAATTTTCCTCATTTTGCTTGAATGAAGCTTCCAGATCCACAATTCTTTTGCTGATTTCAGCGTTGGAGTCCTGCAGTTTACTTATGATTTTATGCATTTTGTAAAAGGAATCTGAGACAAATGAAATCGATTTCTTGATATCTTCTGCTTCTGTCTTCAGGTCTTCCATTTGCTTCTTTATTGGTACAATTTCTATTAGTAAATCCAGCAAATGGATTTAACTGGATAGCTTCCTTAGTACGCCCTCTATATTTAGGGTGTTCCGCCTGCTTTTGTGTAACCTCCAAGTCTTCGTTTACTACAGTTGATGAATGCAGCAAATCGTGATATTCTTCTGCCGAGTAGGAAATGTCACTTTTTTTCTTCCTTCTCTTCTTTCCTGCACAATATACACCGCCACTGCTGTTTCTTTTGTTTCGCCATCCCTTTATAGGTTGCTTCTTTCAATGAGAGTCGATAATGATACCCATTGTTGCAGCCATAACATACCACCTCTACCACTTGCAGCGGTAGGTTACGCTTTTTGCATATATTGTGACGCATGTTTGCAAATCTTTGGAGTAGAGTTAGTTTTAACACAAGACGTTTCAGATAATGCACTTACACGAAATAAACAACAAAAGAAAGAATTTAACAACTTACAAATGGCAAAGATTTCCAATTTACTCTAAGAGCGCTAATACAGTAGACATGTTTGCTTAGCCCTCTATCAATAATAATAATAATAATAATAATAACCCTTGTGGACAAAATGGAAAAGGCTACCTACCTGATTGACATAGCGGTGCCCAACACTAGCAATGTCCAGAAAACCCATAAGGAAAAAATTAGGAAGTACACGAACCTGGACCATGAGATCAAGGAGATGTAGCATATGCAAGAAGTATTAACCATCCCAATCATCATGTCAACCACCGGCTTGGTACCAAAGACTCTAAATAGCAGCCTAGAAGCAACAGCTCTCCCAGAGAACACCTACAAGGAACTCCAGAGAGTTGCAATCCTGAACACCTGTAGGATAGTCAGAGATTTCCTCGACCGACAGTAACACCAGACATTACATCCACCCTGTGTACTTGGTAGCAGTACCCGTCACGGAGTGGAATCCCCCAATCAGGGAGAAATAATGTAATAATAATAATAATAATAATAATAATAATAATAACCATCGTCACGAAGAACGTAATAGCTCCTGCCATCTTGGAAAAAATCAAGCAGGATGTCAACGATCAACTACAAAGCACAAAGAATATGGTCAATATCGAATCAGAGGAGGAACATCATACCATGGAACAAGAGGAGGAACAGTAAGAAGAAATACAACCCAGAGTAGCTGAAGTGGAAAGAGACGAAGTCATGATATCCAGAATAGAAGACGAGTGGAAGAAGGCCTTAACAGAATTTGAAGGAATGGACCACACAAGAACCCACGTGATACCTAAGAAGATGCCAAATAAAATCCTGTGGAGAGTTACAGAACACCTCAATCGCAAATAATGCCACATTACCTTAACAACAATCGTCCAACGCTGGAGGCTATCCACACAGCCGTATACTGTGCTGCCATAGCAGCTACTACTAGGATTAGTGGAAAAGAAACGAAAGACCCAGCAGCAGCAGAAGAACCGAAAACAGAAGGAACCGCCAGCTTGGGAAAGAAGTCTTCAGCAGAAGATAGAAGAATTAAGAGTCAAAATAGTCCAGTTGACCAACAGGGAAATAGATGTAAGAAATTGATTGGAAAAGTGAAGAGCATCCTCAAGAGAGAGATAGCGTCCACAGCAAACATAACACCAGAAATCAGAGAATAGGAGAATACTTGGACAAACTGAAGCAGAACCTCATCGCACTCAGCAAGAGACTACGCAGATACAAAGAGAGCTCCCAGAGCAAAATAAACAACCGAATCTTCGATGAGGATCAAAGAGGTTTCTACAGGAATCTCGGAGAAGACGAGAAACAAGGGAACGGACCACCCGAGAAGAAGATGATTGAGGATGTCTGGGAAAATATATGGAGCAGGGAAGTAAAACATAACAGTCGAGCCACCTGGATAGAACAAGAACGAAAGGAAACCAAGGGCGTACAAGAATGAGAGGATGGAAGATTCGGGTAGAAGAAGTAAAACAGACGATCAAGAACTCTCACAACTGGCGAACTCCAGGAATAGATAACGTCCACAACTACTGGTACAAGAAGCTCACTTGCACACAAGCACCAGGCAGAGCAGTTCACTCGAATGATAATGCACCTGGAGACAATCCCAAAGCTTCTCACCGAAGGAATCACATATCTGAAGCCTAAACAAGAAACCCGGCGAAATACAGGGCCAATCACCTACCTCCCAACGATGTACAGGATTCTGACCAGCTGCATAACCAAGAAGATATCAGACCACTTACAGAGTCAGAACATTATGGCTGAATAGCAGAAAGAATGCAAGCAGAGGAGCAAAGGATGCAAGGAGCAAATTAACCATAAATTCCTCAGTTATGGAGCAAGCCTACAAGAAACATCGCAACCTATACACGGCCTACATTGATTACCGCAAGGATTTTCACTCCGTACCTCATAGCTGGCTAATACAGACCCTGAAGATCTACAAGGTCAATCCGATAGTGACAAACTTCCTAGGAGCAACAATGGCGAAATGGAGTACCACCATTAAAGTTGATAACATCACAACCAGGGCAATCCCCATTAGAAGAGGAATCTTTCAGCTCTGAGCCCACTGTGGTTCTGTCTATCACAAAATCCGCTATCCACCATGCTTAACGGCAGTAAGTATGGATATAGTCTCAAAGAAGGAAGAAAGAACCTGTGCACCCTCGCCCACCTGATGTACGTGGATGACATCAAGCTCTATGCGGCAACTGGGAAGCAACTCCAGCAACTACTCCGGATCACCGAAGAATTCAGCAAGGACATCAGGATGGAATTTGGTCTAGACAAATGGAAGAACCATACACTGCACCAGGGAAAATTAGTTGGCCGAAACTACCATCTGCTGACTGGTAAAGCGATCGAAGCTATGACAGAAGGAGAGGCCTACAAATACTTGGGAATGATGTAGGCTCAGCAGTTACAGCACAAGGAAATTAAGGCCTGCCTGACCGAAAAATACCATCAGAGACTCAAAAGCTTGCTGAAAGCAAAATTGAACGGAGGGAACAGAGTTAAAGTTATAAAGACCCGTGCAGCACCAGTACTAATATACTCCTTCGAGTTCATAGATTGGACTAACACCGAGGGAGAAGATATATCATGCGAAAGACAAGGACAATGATGACCAAGAGCCTCCAACTCCACCCGAGCTCAGCAGTGGAGAGACTAACAATAGGTCTGAAAGCGGGAGGAAGGGGCCCGATAGACCTGATAGAGCTAATAAAGCAGCGATAGTTAACCTGAAGGATTACTTCGAGAACAACACTTCACCAGTCCACCAGCCCATAAGGAAGATAGATAAGTGGTATACCCCACTCAACACCTGAGCGAGGAATCCCCTTCCGCCCAGTCGGCACAAGAAACGAAGTTAGAAAGATGGGCAAAGAAGACACTCCATGGCATATAGTCCAATGACCTCCATCAAGATCACATCGATAGCATTACTTCCAATGCATGGCTCACAAGCGCGACGCTCTTCCCCGAGACTGAAAGATTTATGCTGACCATCCAAGACGAGGAAATCAACACCAGAAACTATAGAAGATACATCACAAATGAGCCCGGAATGTCAGATGACATATGTCGACGATGCTACCTGGCCTAAAAAACGATCCAACACATCACCGCGGTGTGGAATTGATCACCCAGACCGAGTAAACTCATAGACACGACCAAGTAGCCAGGATAAGACATCAGAAGCTAGCGAGGAAATACCAGTTGACCAAAGAAAGTGTACTATATTGCAAGTACGAACCACAGTCAGTACTAGAGACCCGAACCCACAAGCTGTACTGGAACCGCGCCATAATAACGGATAAGACCATCCCGCACAACCGACTGGACATAACTCTTGTGGACAAAATGGAAAAGGCTACCTACCTGATTGACATAGCGGTACCCAACACTGGCAACCTATAGAGAACCCATGTGGAAAAATCAGGAACAACTACACGAACCTGAGACGAGAGATCAAAGAGATGTGGCATATGCAACAAGTAACGAACATCCCGATCATCGTGTCAACTGCAGGTATGGTGCCAAAGACCCTGCAGGTATGGTGCCTAGCAGCAATAGGTGTCTCAGCGAACACCTACAAGGAACTCCAGAAAGTCGCAAACCTGAACACCTACAAGATAGTCAGAGAGCTTCTCGACCAATAGCAACACCAGCCATAACAACAACCACCCTGTGTACTTGGTTGCAATAACCGTCACGTTGTTGAACCCCCAATCAGGGAGAAATAATATAAGAGCAATAATAATAAACAACGCCAGGAAACATCGCTGTAGAAAATACATCGCCAAGGAGCCCGGAGTGTCCGACGACACATGTCGACGATGCCATCTGGCCTCAGAAACGATCCAACACATCACTGCGGGATGCAATGCTATCAACCAGACTGAGTTCACTCATAGACAAGACCAGGTAGCCAGGATAATACATCAGAAGCTGGCAAGGAATTACCAGTTGTTCGAAGAAAGTGTACCGTACTACAAGTACGAATCCCAGGTAGTACTAGAGACCCCAATCCACAAGCTGCACTGGGACTGCTCCACAACAACGGATAGGACAATCCCGCACAACAGACCGGACATAACCCTTTTGGACAAGAAACAAACGCCTATCTATCTGATTGATATAGCGGTACCCAACAATGGCAACCTGCAAAAAACCTATGGGGAAAAATCAGGAACTACACGAACCTAAGACAGGATATCAAAGAGGCATATATATGGTGCCAAAAAAGATCGTACATAACAGCGTAGCAGCAGTAGGTCTCCCAGTGAACACCAACAAGGAACTCGAGAAAGTCGCAATCCCGATCGCCTCTAGGATAGTCAGAGAGTTCATCGACCAACAATAACACCAAGCATAACAACTACCAGGGTGTTATTTGTTATGTGTACTTGGTAGCAATACCCCTCACGAGGTGGAACCCCCAATCAGGGAGAAATCATATAAGAGCAATAATAATAATAATAAATCAGCAGCAGAAGAAAGGAAAACAGAAGAAACCGCCAACTTAGGAAAGAAGACTTCAGAAGTTAGAAGAATTAAGAGTCAAGATAGCTTAGAAATAGCTTAGACATTATTAATGAAGTCCGAAATTCGGCCAATGCTAAGATTTACTAATTCGCTTTGGTTTGCTGAAAATTCTGACTTTTACAGTTCATCCTAGACTTTACTGCTAATTAATATTTATCCTACATTTACTGCTAATTAATATTTATCCTACATTTACTTCTAATTAATATTTATTATTTCCCTTAGAATTCCTAACACATGCGTCTTGTCTGTCCGAGTATTTTCAAAGCGATGACTTAAAAAAATGTGGCAAAGATGGTTTAGCAGCCCTTGAAACAGTTGTAGAAACGAAAGCTAAGGAACGCCTTCCTACCTTTTGCTGGTACATAACTTTTTTACTTAAGTTTTTTTTGAAATAAAGATAACTGTAAGTCTAAATTCTGTTTTTTTTTTAAATAATTTCAAAACATAGTTTAAAACTTTTATCTGTTTTTTTTTTTTTATCTTCTTTTTGTTTCGCAGCTCCTTCCAAAGGATAATGAAGTGTCTTAGTACTGATATAGAGAGCACGTGCAGTGCGGACGCTGTTGAGGCAGGAATGCACGCACTACGTTTGATTTTAACAGACCTACCAAGCCTGCTTTGCGATAGTTTTGACGAAGAGAAATGTGCAGGCAAATTGCCGCCGATGGGAACAGAGCCCAAAGGTACTGCGTCGTCTTCCAGAATCGCGCAGCTCTTGAGCACAGCTCTGGACCTTTAAATCTGTTTATACGTTGCTGATGCGCTCATTTTCTGCTAATCATGTCTCTTGACTATTAGTAGTAACCAAATGTCAGATTATTGATTGTGTTGCTGGATCTCATTAAACTTTTCCTGCTTTAAAAAAAGCAAGCCATGTTTGTAACTGTTACTGATGCTTTTAATAGCTTTCCATTTTTAAACCTCTCAGAATTCAAATAACATGATCAATGTGTAAAATCAATAAGAAAAAAATTTCCTCGAATTTTATTGGCATTTCATTAATTATAAAAAATTCCCCAAATAATGCCTCTGTCCAAAGTGGGTTTGAATAGGGCCGCACATTTGTACCTTGCTAAAGAACTTTCATAGTGGTGCATGTGAATAATAACTGCAAGTTATCAAGAATATTAACTAACGTCTGTAATTAAGCCACGAACAGCACTATTGGCGAGTTTCTGAGAGAAGATGACTGCCATGCGATATTACGAATCCCTATCGAATATTTCAGTAATCTATTAACAGCAGTGATAATGTGATGATAAATTTTGAAAGCTTTATCAACACGTTTCAATTGCGTCATTTGCCACTACAATTCCCTATACGATATTTCGTATCTTTAAAAGGAACTCTCCTTTGCCCCCTTTTTAGAATAGACGTTATTTTTCATGATACAGAGAATTGTATTCTGTTATTCACGTGAATCTTGTCAAATAAAAATAAGCTATGACCAGATTATAACTTGGCGTATAATCAGGATATTTGCAATCACTTATGACCATAAGTGCTTGCAAACAGTCAATTGATTTTGTGTGTTCAACAGCGGAGCACTGGGGATGCGTCTCTTACAAGGAAGAGCCGCATTCCCAACACGTACACGTACGCGTTGATCTGTCAATGTACACATTCAGTAAAAAATGTCCTCCGAATTTTAAAAAAAGTTGCAGTTACTGGTTGCCTTGATTAATCCATGAGAGAAATCTGACAGATTTCATAAAATTAAATAGCTTCTTCAGTACAATTGATTCAATTATCTTTGAGAGTGTATTTAATTGACAAACTGGTCTGTAGTTGTTGGGTATGGATGGGTCTCCTTTTTTATAATAGGGGTAACAAAACCCTTTTTAAATTGAGTGGGATAGATTCCACTCTCAAAGAACAAATTTATTAAGTGAAGGAATAACTTAATTAACCAGTGTAGTTCACATTTTTTTAATAAAACAGTAGGAATACCATCTACTGTTTGACAGTTTATCCTCAGTCAGAGGTTATTTCCAGCAGGATAATGCGCCGGTGCACAAAGCCCGAATCACTATGGAATGGTTCCAGGAACATGACAATGACTTTTGTTTGCTGCAGTAGCCCGCTCAGTTCCTGGATATCAATTCTATTGAACATCTTTGGGATGAGCTGGAAAGGGCTGTTCGCTGCATGCCTACACCTGCGTCGAATATCAAGGAACTGCGTGACACACTCATGTCTGCATGGTACTCCATTCCTGCACACCGTTTTCAGCGTCTTGTTCAATCCATGCCTAGACGAATTCAGGTTGTTTTGAAGGCTAAAGGAGGCTCAACACGCTACTATGTAGGTGTACCTAATAAAGTGGCAGCACAGTGTATAGTACAGTAAGAAGATAACAAAATAACAATGATAATAATAAAAATTTTAAAATTGAATCAATAAAGCACAATCTAGGAACAGATACTATGTAAACCACTTCTCCATACATCTAGATTAACAGGAATTCATGGTTCACAGAGTAGAGTCACAGAGTTAGTCCCCTATACAGACTACAGGCAAATAATACGCAAAATATTACTCTCCCAGTGGCAACAATCGTGACATCGGCAGGTTGCAAACAAGCTATATAAGATATATAAGATATCTGGATATCAAAGTTATTTTTATAAGATATTTATATATAAGATATTATACATGACATAATAGGGTAATACATGCCACCTCAATAATAACCGGAAGAGAAGTGTTAATCCATACTATGTTATGTTTGTTCCCGTAATATGTATAATTTCTAATTTCGTATTATTTGGCATATAACATTGACATCTTTATGTTCTGCTTTTAGATCAGTGTAAAGCTGAAAGGACTTGAATAAAAATCTGCTTGAAATATTTATTTGCAAAAATACATTTATTACAAAGAAACAATTTGGCAAATATTGTGCAGTTTTGATGGCATTCAAATGGCACCTTCTAATGACATGTTTTATATTTTAATATTTTCTGGCACCTTTAAAATTATATTACCACTTTCAGTATTCATGAAATGACGTCGCAAGGTTGTGCCATACAAGGTATATATATTTAGTTGCCTAAAACAGCAGCAAGAAGTCTGGAAAGCTGTGATTTGGAATTTGCACCTTTAGGCACTGTTCCTGGAGCAGGAACCTTTCCTTCGCACCGTTCTCCAGCAGGATCAAAACTTCCGCACACCATAAAGGGAATATTAGCAGTTAACACGTTTATACCTTTCGTTCCCTCCACTATGGCATTTTCTCCACATTTGGGTCTCAGGTCAGTTTCGAAACATCCGATCAACCTCATGAAGCCGCTAGAGAAAAGCAAAACAACAATTATAAAAATAGTAAAAGAAGAGAAATACTTGCAAATGAAAATGTTTAAATACAGCAGATTTGCATCTGAAAAAGAAACAAAAAATTTCTTGGGTTTTTTTTTTTTTTGCCAAAATCCTCTCAATATTCCAAAAATATATTTCCGTAGGAGCCATGGTTAATTTCAGTATAAGTTATGTGGTGGGTTGATAGCAATACCAGTTAAAACTAGGGCATAAAAAGCACTTAAACTCAGTGACAGGAAGATGGAACAGAATGAAACGAGAAAAAAATCTAGCTTACTTTATAAAGTGTAGCAGTGGATTATCACATAACGGGCATGTCCATTCGCTAGATAGAAGAGAATGGCACACTTAAAATCAGTGTAAATATCGTACTCCAAACAGATACAATATATTTGGAAAGGATAGTAAGAATAAATCACAACGGTATCTTCACGAGCTCACACAAGATAAAATCTTGTGTGAGTTTAGGACTCGAACTCAGGTCTTTTCCACCAGGTGTGAAGAGGATGGCAATCCTATCAACTGTGCTACCCACAAAGGCATGGAGAGGAAGCTTTTCAGAGAAAAATCAAGTGGGAATATGATGATTACACATGCTCTTAGAAGAAATATCAAGTTATAATGGGAGGAGGAAAGGAAACAGTGTAAAAGTCGTAGCAGGAAGAGAGAAAGGTGGAGACGGAAAAGCGTAAAGAGCAAGCTTGGAGTATCCATGAAATCATTAACAATGAAGACCACGAGATGCCACCCTGCAAATCCCACGCAGGGTCAAAAGAACGTCGTCAGTATGCAACGTCTTTGGCCACCTTTGACAACCCAGATCCACCGAGTTGTCGGAAAACACTAGCGTCAGCATAAGATGAACGATACGGAGCCATCTGAAGGCAGTAAAATATTGTATACTTGGTTCCTATGTTGCGTAGTATGCCATCGAATCCCACGTCGAAAGTAGCCAGTGTCAGCAAAAAAGACTGAGGTAATGAAACTGAAGAGGTTCGCTTCAGCACATTCCAAGCAGGTTGCCAACCTGTGTCGGAATATCCCTTTCCAGAAATGTTGTTTGTACAAAGGTCCAACAGGGGTTGTATGTTTTGTATTATTGTCCTTGAAAGAAGCATTAATTAGAATTATTTGCATTTGTTGTTGAAGGGTTCAAAGAGAAAGAGTTTTCCCTTTGAGTGCATTTCTGTTGTTCCTAGAATTAAAGAACTGGTTGTAGTAGTCACGTTTACATCAGGGGAAGTAGAACTGACTGAGGTTGATGGCCCTTGTGAGGAGGGCAGAAACTGTCACATCGTTTGGTATTGTTGCCTTATATTATGCTTTCTTCGAAGGAAGACAGAAATGGAGTAAACTGTAAAGTCACCAGAAATTGAGTCTATAGTTTTGAAACTCTTGATGAGTTTTTGTTTAGATGGAGTTGTTGCAGCATCAAACTGCAGAGTTAATTGGTGTCGCAAATACTCGTAAATTGGACACTGATACAGAACGTGACTCTCCTTCACTGCTGGTACAAAAGGGATAACTATAAAAGTTTAAGATGAGCCATTACTAGTAATTATATACACAGTGTGCCAATTAAATAACGAGACTGACACTACTAAAAAAAAAATAAAAAAAATAGCACTAACGGCAAATTAAGGTTATATATTTTCGAAGTAACCACCTCCGATGTGTTTACATCTTTTAGTTTTTTTTTGTTAGTGCATTGGCTTCTGTGGCCATAATACAACCTCCCAACGTTCTTGCACTGTATTCTGATCCAAGGCCGAAACGGGATTTGACCCCGCGACTTTTGGGTTGCCAGGCAGGCACTTTACTCACCTGGCTAGCCCGGTCAGCACCTCTTTTAATATTAGTACAGTATTAGTATTAGTATTAGCAATGGCCACATGGTGCAATGCAAGGAAGCCAATAGCTTATGCTGCAAAATAAAAAAAAAATAATAATAAGTAAATAAATAATAATAAATAAATAAATAATAATAAATAAATAAATAAATAATATAATATAATATAATAATAAATAAATAAATAATAATAAATAAATAAATAATAATAAATAAATAAATAAATAATATAATATAATAATAAATAAATAAATAAATAATAAAAAAATAGATAATAATAACACAATAACAAAAATTAAATAAAATGATAAGAATAAAATAATAATGAGAAGAAAAAAATTTTAAAAAAATCAATAAATAAGAGAAAAGGAAATGGACAACCAATGCGTTTTCCTCCTCCCGTAGGTAATTATCCAGCTGACCTTGGAATTTTCCCAAACTGTTATCCTCTACCACCCATGTAGGTAACTTATTCCAATAATTTATAACTCACTGGTTAAAATAAAATAAAACTTCCCTTATACAAGTTTTGAAAACACTTCTGGTACCGCTTTAAGCTGGTCGGTCACTGCAGCCTGGATGTCCTCTATCGTCCCGTATCGCGTTCCTTTCATGGCTGTTTTCATTTTGGGGAACAAAACGTAATCTGCAGGAGCCAAATCCGAAGATATGGGGGGGGGGGGTGTTCCATGACTGGAATCGATTTTTTTGCCAAATATTGCTTGATGTTGACGGCAGACTCTCTTTTTCTTGTTGCTCGAAACTCAACGAATGCGGTACAGAATGTGAAAAATTTTTTATCTTACTCAGATCTTTTAGAATTTCTCGTACATATTCCTTATTGCTACCGATCATCTCAGAAAGCAACCTTGTTGTTGAAACTGAGCAGTCTTCAGTCACATTTTTTCTAACCTTTGTGAGAATCTCCAGTGTTCGAACAGAGATCGGTCGGCCAGGTCGGGGATCATCCTCTAAGAGAACGGGAAAACCATTCTAACACTTCTGATCGAGACAAACATTCATCAGCATAAACTTTTTTTTTTTAAATCGTCAAAAGGTTCCGTAGCACTTTTTCACAATTTACAATAAAATTTGTTACCTGCTCTTTGCTTAATTTTCAATTTTCTGACGACATGCACAGAACTACTATTACTCTTTCCGCCATAAATCATGAACTACTGACCGGACATGTTCAACTTGCATTCGTTGGAAAGAGCACACTCTAGCCATGATACTACTGTATTTTGGCCTCTTACGTCAATACTAAACGCAGAACACACGCAGTTTTGTTATTTAATTAGCGCACTGCGTATAGATTAGAAGGGAACCATTCACTCGATTTAGGGTTTAGGCGCATCAGAAATTTAGATCATATTGCATATAATAATATGTCTGCAAACTTTTCTGTGCTTAAAACTCGGATTTATGGTGGAAAAACCATGCTACCCTCGGCTGAGATCGACTAGTTAGGCCACATTGTGAAAAAAAAAAAAAAAAAAATCGATGAAAATTCCTTGCGTTATTAACGGGATCGAACTCAGGTCTTTTCCAGCGAGTTTGGGGAGGACGGTGATTATACCATCCGAACTACCTAAGAGGGTCATTCACTTGGCTTTTGGAGAAAAAATTCACTTGAGGAATGAACCTCCTGGTAACGTTTATAGTTTTACTTTCCTCTCACCTCTTTTGTCAAATTGCGTTCCAGTTTTCCCCAGATTCTTTTCTTTTCACTTGTGATGTCCATATCTATGTTTCAAGCAACTCGAAAGACATCAGTGGGGATATATATATATATTTTTTTTTTTTAATGCATGGGAAAGTAAGGCACAGTAACCGACGCGTCCATCCAAAGGAAGTTAGTCTGCTGAAACTTGAAATGCTGCAATAGAAGTTGTTCTACAGCTACGAGACATCTGGAGTAAAATAAGGCTTGCGTTTTCTCTAAATACTTCTCATCTGTAGCCAATCTCATATGCAGCCAACCCGGTGGAACCATACCGGAGCCCCATACGTAACGATCGTTATGAAGACTACCTTATAAAGCAATTGTAGGGTCATTTCTTCTGAAACTCTAATTACGTCAGGTGACTCTGGTAATCACACCGATATATTTCTTTGCCTTGTCTATGATGTACTTTATATTTGCACGAAAGATTGACTATCGAGAATTGCACCTAGTTATTTAAAACTTCTCTTATTACAAATTGATTGATTCTGATCAATGATGTTCGTGATCTGTTGATATTGAACCATCCCTTGAACATTAGTGTTGGAAGCACATACATAAAGTGAAGGTACTCTTTGTACAACCCTTCGCTTTATGTGTTAGATCCATGCTTACAGTTCGCGGAGAACTTTAGTTGCTTTCTAATGGAGGGCTGCTCTTGAGCGCCCTTCAACAAGAATCGTCAGGTCGCTAGCGTACGATAATACAGTAGTGTCTTAAACGATGTTCACAGTTCAGCCGCTGTATGGTCCGCCGGACCGAACGTATTGCCAAATTTCTAGGAGGCATCCAGTTCAGCTAGCGCATAACCTCTCTGTCTCTACTGTTCCAGATACTGACCTAGCAGCTTGTGAATGCTAGAGGCACTGTCGACGCCAAATTATGTCAAGATGCTGAATATACACTGAAAGGACAGAATTAATGGGATATCTGGTTACTGGGCAACGCGATGATGTCACCCCTCTCGCTAGTGGACGAATCCACCGCTTAGTAGGTATATATGTACACTGCATTCACATAGACAGTAATACGATGTCAGTATGGATAAACGTCGTGAGTTAACCGACTTTGAAAGAGGGATGATAGTGGGTGCCCGACGCATGGGTCACTCTATCGCAGAGGTGGCACAGAAATTTCACTATCCCCATTCGACAGTATCAACAGTATCATGGGATACCCGTTACTAGCAGGTATCCCATGATTTTTATCCACTCAGTGTATTCATATTGTGTGCATGCCATATTCAAAAATTTCATTTTTTCATACAACATCCCCTCCAAACATTTCTGCAGGAAAAAAACTATCTACCAAACGATCTAAACCTGTCTCTTAAAATTTTTATTATTTTTTTATTATTAATATCATTTTATTTCCACATCAGTGGGCACTCCTGGAACAGCCTGGTTCGGCTAGAAGGGTGTACATGATGCAAATTCCAGTTGATTACATTCATTGGAATTGCAAGAGATCAAAACAGATTGAAAATACACAACAAAGTAAAAATCAATACATAAAATAATAAATAATAAAATAAATAAATAACAAACAATAAAAACACACGATGGCGAATCCAGGAAAGTCTTTTCAGGGGGGAATTCTTTTCACATAGTGCTTATTGTTCGTGTTTATAGAGTTCTTTCACTATGTCCTGTCTATAGCGCTTCGAGCTGCAGAAAGATGGGGCATCAATTCCCAGGGAGTTATACATTCCGAACGTATTTGCTGGGAACACTGACTTAAGGTATTGCACATTTTGCAGGCAAGATTGTACACAAGGTGTTGAATGCACCGGGTTCGTTGTGAGGTCCGAGAGTTTTTAGAAATAATCCAGATGTCAGACAAATCCATTTAGCCGCATAGAAGTTGTACCTAGGTGTGTAGATTCCTCTCTTTGACTATGATTTCCCAGGTTTTCATGCCCAGGTTTGCATAGAACACGCTCCTAGAGTTGGTGAAAGGTAGCCCCTCTCTCTCTGTTTAGCCATCTCAGAAGCCAATATTCAACCCCCAGAAATCTCTTTAGTTGAGTAGAGGACTCCTGACCAGAGTACCGAAACGTAGAGCGGTACGGGTATTAAATTTCTTCGGACGTATTCCAAGAGGAACTCTCGAAGCCTAAGACCGACCAATTCCTGACGGATTGCTCTGTACGCCGCTAGCGTTTTTAGCCTGGCCATCTTGAGGTGGTCTTTGAAAGTAAGCCCATCATCCCACTGCAACCACAAATCCATGTGGAAGTGAACCTTTTTAATGGGGTCCCATTTATTGTGAGCATAATTTCATTAATAGTCCTCCTTTTTGTGAAAGTCATCTCAGCTGCTTTCGGAAGATTCAGTTTAAGTCCCAGTGTCTTAGATAATTCTGGAGTTCAAACAGTACTATCTGATTTTCATAGGCGACTGCTTCAGCATTTGCTGGATCATCGGATGTGACCAGCTCTTAAGATCATCAGATGAAATGAAGTTTGGGTGATTCGCAAGGAAGGGCTCTAGTGCTGTGGCAAAAAACCATGATGAAAGAATCCCCTTGTGAGATGCCGACAGAGGTCATGGTGGTCCTCTCCAATCCATGATCATATTTAATAAAGATTTGCCTGTTAATGAGAAGTTGATGGAGGATAGCAAGAAGATTACATTCGCTTCTGAAATAATGCTTCAAAATTTTAACTAGCTCTGTTGTGTTGAGGGTGTCAAAAGCTGCTTGTATGTCTAGGAATAAGATTTCAAGTTGGTTCTTAGAGTTAAGGGCTTTTTGGATTGCCCAGCTGGCCATTAATAGATCTGAAAGCGTAGACCTCCTAGGAATGACTATGAATATGTTGTGGACACCCATTGAAGCAGTGATCGATTAAGGTAGACTGTATTGTTTTTTCAAACACTTTTAGTAGTCCACAGGAACAGAGATTGCTCTGTAGTCTTTAGAATCTTTTCTAAAAACTTAATGTATGAATGTAGACGCAAAATACTTATTCAGTTTGTCAGCAACAAAACAACAGCAGTCAGCACTCAGTGTTATCAGCAGTTATGCCATCGATATCAAGTAGACTATAGTAATGAGAAAACCAATGAGCGTTTCATGATCATTCACTACGGCTATCCACTCCATACTAACCTTATGGAGTGAGTTAGCAGAGGAAGCCAAATGCGTGAACTTGAGCTGCTTATTGTTTTTTGCTTTCGTTTAATATGGTTAATTTCTTTCGTTAAGAAAAGAAAAGAATTATTGGCTACTTTCTTTTATTTTCCCTTTTAGTCAAAGACTTTTTCGCAATTTGCTCATTACTTATGAAATTACTACAAGTTAGTCTACAAGAATGCGGATAACTTCAATATTTCAGGGCTTCGGTCAATTTAAAGAAAACCAGAAACAAAAAAAAAGTTTTCAATATTTTTCAAAGTAATCGCTTTGGGCAAATGCACGCTTGTGAGATCCTTTGTGAAACTGTTGAAAACATATTTTAAATTCATTTGAACGGACAGCCACCAATTCTTTTTTCCCATTTCTTTTAATTTCCGCATCACATTAAAAGCATTGTTCTTTCAGCATGCGTTTCATTTGTGAGAGGGAAAAAGAGCCTGGTGGCGTCAAATCGGAGGAATATAGGGAGGATTAGCTGAATCCTACACTTTGCCAAAAACTCCCTTATAATGAGTTGCGAATGTGGCTTAATGCTCTCGTGTTGTAAGAACCAGCATTCTTTTATCCAAAGTGAGGCCTTTTGTGAATTCTTTTTACCAAACGAACCAAATCTTTTGCATAGCTATGCTTATTCGCTGTCTTATCTGGTGGAACAAATTCCTTTAAATCACTCCCTTGCTATCGTACAGCGTGATCAACGTTGCTTTGGTTTTCGATTTTTAATAGTGTGTGTGTGTGTGTGTGTGTGTGTGTGTGTGTGTGTGTGTGTGTGTGTGTGTGTGTGTGTGTGTGTGTGTGTGTGTGTGTGTCGAATAGCATGTTGACCGCCATTCGATCAACCTGATCTTCTTCCATCTGTTACAATCGAATGGATCATCTTAGTTCCTCAGTGTCAAATAGTACGAAGCGAAACAGCACAGATCTTTCGTTTCCCAAACCTTCTGTCAGAATTGCACGAATTGTTTCTCTCTTAATGTGAAGTTGCAAAGTTGTTCCTTCTTTCATCATGCGAAGATTCATTCGACTATCAGACTCAATCAATGTGAGAACTATTTCGACTGTTTTTTGAGTTCGAAGCTGAATTGGAGTTCACAGCGCTAGTCGTGTCCCAGATCCTCAAGGCCATGTCTAAATCTTTCAGTGAAAAAATACGTGAGCAAGATGTATTGTCATTACCATGCACGTCTTTTATTAATTTGTAGGATTCAGTTGCACGGTCCTCAATTTGAAACAAAAGTTAGTGTTCTTTCTTTTAATATGTTGTGATTGTGGTCACTTACCACAATCACAACATCGTGAACTGCATGAAAACGACTGACATTGTACAAATGACCTTGTACAAAGAAGTAATGACTTAGATCTGCTACCACGGCCTGCTGCATCATGTACCAGCGTAATTTAGATTTGCCCAAAGGACTCGGTCCTAGAACTTAGTTGTCAAACCTTGTAAACACATACGTATAATGCACTCCCCCTTTGAATAAAACTGAGATTTGAAAATGTGTATAAATACCACCACTTATGAATTAATGCGAAAATTAATTTATAAGTAGTGGTCTTCCTCGACCACTTTGTGTTTTTAAGTGGTCGTCTTCTACCGCAAAATGTATGTTCAATTAGTTCCAGCTTTCTTTTCTGATTAGGCCTGCAGAGGATTCAATCTATAGTCCAGAAACGTCGATTAGGCCTGTTGAGAGGGTTAAATCTATAGTCTATAAACATCGATTAGGCCCGTTGAGAGGAATCAATATATAGTCCAAAAAATAAATAAACTTTCTGTTTATAGTCCAGGATGGTCACATAGGGTCAGCGACGGTCACGAGATAGAGATTACAAACACATCACCACATTTTGCAGTCACTCGAGTTCTTATCCCGGTAAACTCGAACGAGTGTACTGACTAACGTACTCTCGCGTTTGACACTCTCTTCAGCTATCGATGAGGTTTAATTACTTATTGTAATATTTTATACACAATAAAATTCAATTGATAACCATTCAAGTGATTTAATTAGCGTTATACATACTCCACATTAATTCATTATCAATAACCACGTGATGCCCCTCTCTCTCAACACAACAACACTTCTATTTTTTAGATAGTCAACTGGTGATTTGAGTTGAGCGACGCCCTCTGCGATGGAATGAACTATCGTCCAGGTTCGAAATCCTGTAAACTTTACTGTCTGTAGGTTGACCTCTGCAGTCCAAATAGTGGGGCTAATTAGCATTCTTAAAATGCTCGAACAGATGAAAGGTTGGAGTGGGGGTTCGAATCAGCAAAGGGTACTAAAATACAATTCACACCATTCAAAATTACAGTTTTCTCTGTAATGTATATTTTTATAAAAATATAAAAATATTGCTCGAGCATTAGCAGCCATTACATGCATATTCTGTCCCCTCTGGTTGAAAAGACCTGAGTTCGAATCTCGTCAATGAGGAGAGGAATTTTATAGGCCTTTTTCACAACGTGGTTGAATTAGTCGTCTGAGACGAGAGTACCATAATGTTTTCTCTTAGAAAGTGGGTTTTTTGTTCAGCAAAACAGAAAATCGACCATAGAAGCCATGAAATTTATAGGCATGTTACTTGAAATTTATTTACCACAATATGGATTTTAGTTGCTGATGCCGCTTCTGAAGATGTGCAAACTCGTCCACGCTTTGCTCTTTATATTAAAAGCCATACGATATCAGTCAGCCTTTTCATCCACTTCCGCCTCCCAGTGGCGACCATACCTTGTTGGTATAGTCGCCATCGGGGGAAGGGGGGATTGGAAGGGATGAAATTAGTATTGTAAGCGTTTGGCTTTTAAACTTAAAGGATTCAAAATTATGTCGAAGCTCAATAATCTTTACCAATCCTTTATTGTTCAATTCATTATTTGATGTTTGCTAACCGTAAATTTCAATTGTTTTAGCATTAAATATGTTAAAATTAAAAGTTTTAATTTTAAAATTAAAACTTTAAGTGCTTAAAATTAAAAGTTCTTTTAATTTTAACACTTAAAGATGTTAAAGTGTTTTCTGTGCAATTTTTGTTGTGTTTTTGGAATCCAAGCTGTCTGACAATTGTATGGATCATAGTGTAGCTCATATTATACATCACATACAATAATCTTTTTATTTAAGAAATTTTGGGCTATTATACTTTTCTTTTTCTGTAACTATATGATGCGTAGTATTGACAGAAATATATAATTTTAATTTTATCTTCGTACAGTTGTGCATTTATCATCTGTCAGATAGGTAAAAATTATAGCGTGTTATTTAAATAGACCTGAACAATGCTTTGTAGGGTTTTTTTCAGTTATTCGGAAGAAAAAATTATACTACATTTTAGCAGCCCATTTTCTCATGCCAGATGCAGAAATTTGTACCAGTTCTATTGGGCACTAAGGTTTTTTTTTTTTCTTTTTTTTTTCGTTTTTATTGTTAATCTTCTGTGAATACAAGTGCCATGAATGGGTAGGCTAGGTAAAACAAAGGGTATTCTGGAGTGATCACTTCTGATCTAGCGAAATGAGCACTGAACAAAAAAAAATGGCTTCAAAACCAATTCAACAATTTCATTAATAGTAATCAAATAATCAAAATGTTAGTTTAATTTAACTAAAATATGTGCAACTGATGTTCTGTTTCTTGAATGTAAACTGACCTTAATGAATCTTAATATATAAAATTCTCCTCAACTAAAGAATAACTCATTTATTTAAATAAAGGCACTCTCCAGGTAATATTATATAGAATTATATCTTTCAAAAATAGCCTTGCATGTCTACATAATACGTCGCCTCCATCCTGTGAAGTCAGACGACTGCGCAGTACAATAAGTCTAGTTTCCTAAAAACGCAGAAAGAAGTCTGGAAATCTGAGATTTCGAGCTTGAGCCTTTGGGTTCTGTTCCAGCAGCTGGTAGTTTTCCTTCACACTTGGGTCCAGCAGGATCAAAAGTTCCGCATACTAAATTAGGCAAACCAGCACCCAATGCCTCTACTGTTCTCTCTAATATTACGATAGCTTGTTTGCCGCATTTTGTTTCCAGATCAGTATTGATACAGTTGGAGAGCCTCATAATGCCGCTGACGAATAATAAAAGATAGGTCATTACATAATTAGCTTAATTAAGTGCTATGCGTTTAAATACTATAAAAACAAGGCATATATTAATAACAAAAATTATTAAAGCAATGAGGTGGAGTGTCTATATTGCCCTGCTAAATAAATACCAATGTTATACCATTAAAACGATTCCTAAACCAACATTAAAATTGTTGCAAATTTTACAAATTTTTGTTTCAAGTTTTACTAAAAGATAAGCCAGTACACTTGATAATGTTGGACTTGCATAACAATTCAAGTAAACAAAGGTAGAAACAAATATATAGAGCACTTCGCTTCAAGAGATTTTAATTCACAAACCTTTATAGTAAAAGAATCCTACATAAAGAAAACTCTCATAAAACGTTGAGGGCACTGAAAATCGACTATTAATTTTCGCTTTGTAACCTGAATATCAGATTCCTATTGAAGTTAATTATTATCTCTTCTGATGGAGTTTTACATAAAAAGCTTTTCTTTTAGTGGCTAATAACTTCGAATAATAAGAGGATGTCCTGCCGTACTGTTCTTGATGGCTTATTAAGAGGAATGTATACATGATTTTCTAAATTTCATGACAATACTATCATGTAATCCAAAATGTGGGAGGGTACGCTCCGGAGAATAAATGATGTCAAAACAACAGTGTTGCATCTATTACACCAAGGGCTCTAAACCTTTTTTTGTATAATAAAATTTTTCTGACAAACTCACCTCTTCTGTTCTAGTTTGAAAATTTGTAAAGGAAGTGTCATCAAAAAATATAAATTTGAAAAGACTTCGTTGTTTAAAGCGACATTCTGTGCATTACAACTTGAAAAGAAACACGAGAAGCAAAAAAGTGTATTTTGGAAATAGTTCCTTTCCTTATGGGCTGCACCAGTACAAGCAAAGTAGTCTCTTGCTATTATTGTCTTTAAACGTCCTAAATATTGATAAACTTATCTGCTAGGAGAGGTTCAACAACCTTTTCAGAATGATATGCAATTCTTTAAATATCATGCAATGTTAAAATTCGAAACATACATATATATTTGATGAAAATGAGCTGGAGAATATAGAGCACAAGAATAATACAGCACTACTATTATTGATAAAGGTACTTCCGTCAATGGCGAGAATTCAGGCAGGTGCCACTTCAACTTATTCTATAGTATCTGCTACTATAATGTAACTTTTATATGCGTATGTCCAAATATATTCTATTACTAGCAGTTAACATTAACAATAAGGAAATTATTGCTAATTCGTATAAGATACGATTGAGTAATGTAAAAAAGATAGTTATGTAAAAAGCTATATGCAAGAACTTATATATAAACATATATCAAGAGCGTAGAAACATTGGAAAGCAACGCTCCAGTAAAATATAGACAGAAAATCAGTTTTCTCTAAGATTTGAAATTTTTTCATAATTCTAGTCTGTGAAAAGATATGCGAAATCGAGGAAAGAAAATTATAAACAGACCAAGACGAGAGCCAGGTTGGACTTTTGCGACGAATGAACGGCAAGTTCCATTTATTTTAAATAACATGTACCCATAAAACAGATCACTGTGGAGATATTCAAATATTTATTATAATATCTGACCCGAAGACGTCATCAATAGCAAACTGGCTGGAGGGCGAATAAAGATAATAAGAACAGTGTAGGCAGAATTAAGTGAAAATAAAACAAGAAACACACCATTAATTTTCTACGATAACTCAGAAGCAGAACATGTAAGAACATTTGTTTTAAATAATCGTGCGGGAGGGGAATAATTACTCCATGGTTCCACCATTCGCACTGGGGATTACTAAGAGAGTCTAAGATAAAGCTGGTCCCAGCGACTAAACTGAAGAAAATGTGCGTGAATACACAATAGGACAGATATAGTTTCTAACTCCTGTCTTTCCAGAAAAACCCATTGGCATCTTAAATCAGGCTATGCACGCTCAAGCAAGTTTTTCGAACTTGCTTGAGTCTGCATAGTCCGCTATAGTCAGGGCAAGGCGGGGCATTACTTGAACTGAAAAATCTCCGAAGCTTCTCTGCATGCAAGTCAAATTAAAAGTTTCATCGCTTTGATAAATAACAATGCTTTCCTGAACCCATAAATTCATGATTGCGATACTAAGTAGCATCTACCAAAAAAAAAAAAAAAAAAAAGAAGAAGAAGAAAATGGCACTATGAGTGTGTTTTAAAACATAGGAAGAAAAATTTATTTGGGTTCTTTCAGCGAAGACAAGCGTATATAAAGAGTTGGTCGTGAATAATAGGAATCAACTCTCGTCCTCTCACATTACCGAAATCTTCTCGTATTGTACTTTTGAAGTGTTCATGACAAAAAGGCGAAGTGATTAAAAAGAGATTTAATATAACTATTGTTATCAGGATTCATGTGAGTAGAATGAGAAACACAGCCATACAAGAAATTAAAATTTAGCGAATCATTTTTGACATCATACACGAAATTAAATACGTACGATGAGAGCTGATAGGATAAGCTGAATAGAGTAAACAGAGTGGTAGGAATATGTTAAGTATAACAAAATAAAATTAAAGGCGTATGTGGCATCAGACTGAAGAATGAAATGTCCCAAAACACATGGACAATGTGAGTAGAGGGGTGATGGATAGGAATGATGGAGGGGACGTAGATGACCCGAAAGTAAAATGACTGTAATGAAAGTAAAATGGACACGTCATCTTCGAAAAACTAAATAAAATTAAGAAGCCTTTCGACTGGCTTGCTTTCTCTCAACGTCGCTGAGAGAAGGCAAAATAGAGGAGAATCAATTAAGTGGATCAGACAGCTTCTTGAAAAATGAAAGAAGAAGGTGGAATACAATTTGTTTTGTATTTTAACTTTCTGTCAAAATAATGAAAATTGGGAAGAACTTTCCTGACGTGAACATACAGTGTTAATTTTACCCCCCACCACTTCCGCCACACGCACTTTCACAGAATACATGAACATAACTCACCAGCATAAACTAGCTAAACGATCTGTGGGTTTTTCTTCTGGAATATATTCTATCACTGCTTGCATATCTAATATGCATTTTTTACTATCATCTTCGGCTAGGTAGTCGGATAAACAAGGAGACTGCTCCAGGAACTCTGAAAATTAACAATTATTTTTGTATTTTCGACATATGCATAAACTACATATTTTGCACAAAGCTAAAATTAACAGTGTTTATAAAATATATTTTTTAAAATTAACATTTGTTATAAAATATTCGCTGTCACTGATGCATAATTCTGAGTATTCGAATTATACACGTACAATAAAATATTCATTATCAGAGATGCATAATTCTAATACTGAACATCTGAATTATCCACATACAAATAAAACCCAGCTATAAAGAATTTCTTATGCTTAAAATGTATTAGACGCCTGTACCATAAAGCCAAACTCTAATTTTGACACTATTAATAAGTACAGAAATCTGAAACAAGACAATATTTAAATAGAGTAGTTTCGAATCCAAATATTTTATGACATTTCTGAATGAATTTATGAAGATGTGTTGTGAATGTTAGATCAGTTTTATTCCCCAAAACATTGATTTGTATAACTGTGATTATTTTATTTCCATTCATACTTATGGCGCCTCCGTAGCCAGGTGGGAAGGAACAGCAGTGCGTAGCACACTCTTCTTGATTAGACCGGGGTTCGAGCCCGTCACCACCAAATACGCAGGGTGCGGAAAGGTCAGGGAATGACTACCGCATATTCCCGGAGCAATATGGCCTTAGTTGCTAATGCTCCTAAAAACCAAATAACAAACAAACAAACAAACATTCATACTTAAGATCATACAGCATTTTAGGGCTGTAAGCCTCAGGTTGAGAAAAAGTTAACTGATATGCAAGTTAGAGCAAATGCATCATTTCTGCACGCCAACTACTAACTAGTAATTGGCATCGTTTAAGTTAATCTCATATTGTTAATACTTTCACAGCGAGTTACCATGATATTGCACTACCTCGAATAAGTAACGCTTCACCAGTGAAGAAGACTAATGTTACTTATTCTCGGTGGATACCAGTACCACCTAGACATAGTAGCTGGCTTCATGCATAAATGATGCATTTGCACTAAATTGCATGTCAGTTCCATTCATACTTTATTGAAAATTGATGATATGGTTACAAAGATTGCAAAATGTGTACATTTATATTAATCAGATCAATTTCAAGCTTGTTAGGGGAAGTTAATTTCAAAAGACTTTAAGGTAATTTGAATTGCGTGTTGGTTGAACTGTTATATCCAAGGGATCATTAGAAAACTATTCGCTTGAATAAGGGGTTATTGATGCCATAGTTTGGACCTTAGGTAGGAGGATGCAGTATGGCTGTGTCAGTGGGCTCGGTGACAATATACCAGAATTGCAAAAGATTGGTTACTATTGATTTGTTATTCAAAATCTATGCTACAATGCTGTTCTTCAGCTATTTCAGGTCTTATGCAGTTGATAAGTCGCATGACTGCCCTTATCCGTCGAAAGATGGGCCTATCCGTTACTAAGTAGGCATCCCACGATTTCTGTCCACTTCGTGTATACTGTATAAAAGCTGAAAAATAAAAGCCATCTTGGGTGTATTATCTCCCTAAAATTGAGTGTATTCCTTGTCGATTTTGTTGGACATAAAACTCGAGTTTCTGCGAGAACAATCCTCTCTATCCTCTCTTGAGACTGATTAAATCAGTCACAGATTGAAGGAAAATTTCGTTAGGTAATTAGTAAAATAATTCTTTGTACGTTGTTCGGAGTTCCGCATGTGTATTGGAATAATGAAAGCTTCTTTGAGTCAACATAGATATTCCCCTGAATCTAGTGAATCTGTTAGCATCGACAAAAGTTTAAAACTCTTAATTGAGAACAAAATGCCTTATGCACATACAGGCATACAGTATGAAATGGAAGATAGTTTTATAGATATCAAAAAATATAACAATATACATATCAAAAGAAATGACACTATAAAGTAAAAAAAGTAAATTGCAGCCATTATCAACCCACTGCAGGATGGAAGCCTCCTCAACAATTCATGCTGAGGGAAATGGACCATAATCTGCCACGCTGGTCCAGTGCGGGTTGGCAGATCGACCGTATTTAGCAGTCAGGGGCTTGAAACCCGGTCTACTCAAAGAGCGTGTGCCACTCGCACTCCCGCTCCTGACCACTCGGCTACGGTGGCCTTAATGACACTATAGTCGACGTTAATTTTACTAATACAAAATGAATGTTATATGTTATTCGTCATAATTCTCTATCAAGAGTTGATAGAAAATTATGACGTCATCCTAACTCATTCCGCTAGTAGAGTTCGAAACGTATAACAGTAGCAAGCCCATGTAAGTGTATTCGATATACAGTATACGTTGGAAACTTACCATTTTGAGCTTCCGATCCAGGCGTACAAAAGTCCTTCATAGTCGCCTCTGGTACGTCAAATATTATTTGGATCAATTCCTTCTGCATTTGCGTTAGATATTTTGACGTGTAATTTTTAAAACACTCTTCCATTTCGCTATAAGCCCTATAAATAAATAAATGTAAACATATATGAATACTTCTTTCAAAACTGTCCTTGAGCATTTTTCAATCATGAAACAAGTTAGATTTCTTAAAGCAAAAGGAATTTTGTCCAGTGGTAATGGACATTTTGAATTATCGAAAAAAAATATTGAAACAATTAATGAAAGGCAGAACGTGATTACCCTTTTTAAGGAATTATTTAAATACGAATAACACTAATTAAGGGAGGTGATGTCTTGCTATCAAGTGAATTTTATTATGTAAAACGTATTAAGTTAGTGAAACTTTTACATGTTCACGTTAATAATTGGCGATGTTTTTGTATTCTGTATTGAATAGTTTGAATTCAATATGAAATCCAAAACATTGCCAATTATAACGTGAAGACAATAACGATACACAATAAAATTCCTTAATAGCAACAGCTCACGCGCTTTAATTAGTATTATTGACATTTAATTAATTCTTACGAAAACCCACATAATGCCCTTCTCTCATTTCCTCTAAGTGTCCTCCTTGACAAAATAGTCGTTTGGGCACTTGTGATTTGTTTGGAGAAGTAGGTTCCACTCTGATCGGAGACTGAAAAAAATTTCTAAAGGTCTCTTCAATCGAAGCTGCAGTTCACTCCTAGGGGGGCTCCCCGGGGGGCTGTTTGGTGGGGTACCCTACCTTGACTTATACTGGATTTTTCAGCCAGCAAAACATGAAAATTGGCCTACACCATTCATCATCCACGTGGACCTGTTCGCGTCGAACTTTTTTAGAGTGTATTAATATTCTAAAAACTCTGTTATGAAACATTTTGTTAGAGCGTAACTTTTTATATTAAATGAAATTTCAGCGATCCCATTAATTAAATATTACCACACATGAAATCCCAATAATTAATCACTTCAACATTTTTTTTGTTTTATTTTGTTTTGTTTTGGTGGATGCAAAATTAAATATTAATTTGAAAATGTAGAGTTTTATGTGAAAATTAAATAAAGCACCTTTTATTTCTATATTTATAATTTTATTCTGTTTTTAAAAGTTCACTTTAAATTATCTACTAATAGTCAAAACTTTATATTTACAGGGTAAAATGATTATACGGTCATAAATATGACGGTCAATGAGAAATTATGGGAGTGAAGTTGGAAAAAAAATTTAATTAATGATGTTGAAATTTCACATGTTTATTTAATCAAAAAACTTCTCTGAGCATTGTGGACAGGTTGCAAGGAAGGCCCATGGTGTCCTATCGATGATGTATCGAACAATTGCTAGTAGAGATAAGTACGTCATAATCCCATTGTATAAGGCTATTGTTAGACCACACTTGGAATGCTGTGTTCAGGTATGGAGGAGACGGCACCTAAAGAAAGACATTGTGCTTCTGGAAAGGGTCTAAAGACGGGTAACTCGCCTGGTCAGATCGGTAAGAGAGCATTTATATGAGGAAAGACTTCGGATATGGGGGTTGCAGAGCTTGGAAACCAGGCACCTTAGAGGAGACTTGGTTGAAGTGTTTAAGGCTCTGAGAGGCATAAGCAAAATGAAGGAGCACAAAATTTCACGGTTATAAATGTTTCTAGAAGTAGGGGCCATAATTTAAATTTACGATGGTAGTTGTTTAGACTGGATTGCAGGAAGTTTTATTTTAGCCAGGGAGTTATAAATTACTGGAATAAGTTACCTATATGGGTGGTAGAGGCTGACAGTTTTGGGAAATTCAAAGGTCAGCTGGATGGGGAAGACTTAAGTTGTCCATTTCCTTTTCTCTTATTTATTAATTATTATAATTATTTTTTTAAATTTTTTTGATTATTGTTATTTTTTGTTATTTTATTATTATTGTTATTTATTTATTTTTATTATTTTTATTATTATTTATTTATTTATTTTTTTTTTTTTTGGCTGATGCAGCATAAGCCACAAGCTTCCTTGCACCATGTGGCCATTGCTAATATTAAAATTTAATTTGCTTTACATTACCAAAAAGTGGCCAGTTATAATTATATTTGTATTGTCATTTAGTTCTGTTTAATACGTGTTTTTAAAACTATCGCTGTAGTTTCAGTTATTTGTATTTACATGAATAGGGATACTTATATGATAAGGATATACAGTATATAGTTTGCAATTTCTGATGGACAGATAATAGATAGGATACATTATGCATTGTTTTGTTTTCGCATTTAATATATGAAAGTGTCAAAAATAAATATTTCTCTGAAAATAAGTTTGTTTTGTTTATGTGCAAAGAAACTTATTTTTAATTCTAATTTAATTTTTAAGTTTCATTCTCTGCTGAACTATCACTAGGACTGCAGAATGTACTTAAGACTATTCCCACATTGATTAATTCCGAAGTTAACGTACTTCAGTTTGTACTGTTAGAAAAAGCCATCCCAAATTCCATTAGTATTTGTGATCTTCCCTTTCTTTCATTTCACTTCTCTAGGTTATGACCGTTCTGCTGCGTCACCACCGCAGAAAAACGGTCAACGTACATGAGCACTTAGAAATGCAATCCCCAAAGATCTTTCAGCTGTCTGAGACGGACTCCCTTTCTATCAGCTTTGAAGAAATAAACAAAACAGATTCAGGCGACAGCTATATTTTTTGCCAGTAGGCCAAAATAAAGATGTGTTTGGAAAACAGGTACTGCAGTGCAATATATATGCACTGATTTGTAGTATTTTTATGGTCAGTACAGTCCTTAGGTTCAGAGTAAATATAAATCACCTATATAATATCGGTGTAGAAACATCATAGTTTACCCAAAAATTTGAACAACGTATGTAGTGAAAAGTCATCGTTTTAATAGTATATCATATTGTGGGTGTCTTTACAACGAGATAGCTGGTATTGCACTACTTCCAATAAATAACACTTCTCTAGTAGAGAAGACTACTGTTATTTATTTTCAGTGGATACCACAACCCAGACGATCGTTTCGAAGCTAGTAGGCCTCATCATCGGTGGGTGGGCAGGTACCCGGGTCAATATGACATACAGTTAAAACGATGCTTTTACACTACATACGTAGTTCAAATTCATGGGTAAACTATGGTGTATCTACACCGATATTATATAGTTAATTACCTAACCGATAAGAAATTATGCCTTGTGCACTTCGTCTTCTAATATAAATCAAAGGCGCCTCGGTAGCCAGGTGGGCAGGAGCAGCAGTGCGTAGCCCACGCTTCTTAATCAGACCAGGGTTCGAGCCCGTGACCACCAAATACAGAGAATGCGAAAAGGTCAGGGAATGACCACCGCATATCCCCGGAGCAATATGGCCTTAGTTGCTAATGATCCTAAAAACCAAATAATAAAAAAACAAACAATAAAAATCAACGTAAGTTTAAACCTGATAGCCAAAAAGGGGCTGTTACATTTGAATTGCGTACACCTGATAAAAATCTGGGCTAGAAAATTTCATGTCTCAAAAAACTTGGTAACAGGAAATTAAGAAAAAAAATCGCAATTTGCAATCGAATATATAATGATTTTAAAATCACTAGATATTCGATTTTTTAACTATTCTGTTTAAAAAGTTATGCCAGTTGGCAGTTTTTAAAGAAATTCGCACGCTGATATTATTTTGATTCGTACATAAATACATATGCAGCTTCGGCTTGCCTTAGAAAAACCAAAACTTACGCCTCTGTTCAAGATCCATTTTACTATTGGAGACGGCACAGTTTTGTCCTAAAAGTATCTGTTACCTTACTTTTTAAATAGACCATGCAATATGAAAATTACTATAAAAATTCAAATCCAGTTTTTATTTATTTTTTTTTTTACAGTATTTTTCTTGTCATCCTGCCATGGGTTATACGATAGTATTTTCATTATAATATACTTTATTGATTAACTAGCATATTAAATGCAGTTAAAACGAAGCTATCAATCTAATAATTTTGAAACTATTGTACTCGATTTGTATAGTTTTTCAGTGCGTACTTCAATTTTATTTAATAAAAGTTCAATACGTACAATCATATTAATAAAATTCATTGTTCCGCCATTGACTTATTTCGAAAGGCGTGTTATTTCTGCAAAAACTGAAAAATGACATATATTTCCACGCGGGCTTAAAACCTGTTAATAACAAGGACTCGCATAATCAAGAGTGTTTACTTACTCACAAAACGTGACAACTCCGTCCTTGTCTACAGGAACGAGATTATTTCCTTGGGCACTTAACATCATTGTGGCCATACATAGATCCAGTTCTCTCCAGTGGCATGACTCTGCTGCTTCCACCATCTGGTAGCCACCTAGAAGCAAATAGTTAACAGAATTAAATTTTGCGAATGGCAGAGATTATCCCTTCGCCTCGATAACACGTAGAAAGGGGAAATAAAATTATAGTTCTAAAGAAGATAAATGTTCTTTCTCTCCACGTGCAAATTACACTTCATATGCATGTATATTTTTGTTTTACAATATCTTCCACGTTAAGGTGTTGCTAAATATGCAGGATAGCAATAAGTACCAATAACCTACGCATCAGTTGAGAGGGGTTTGCGGAAAGACTAGAAAAGATAGAATAAGAAACGCGGCTGTTAGAGAGAAACTGCGAGAAGAAAGATTACAAGAAAATATTGAGAGGAACAGACTTAGATGGTTTTTACATACACTTGGGGGTTCAAAGAAAGTGCATCACCTAGGAATTTCGCATTTCTAGCCCTTTTTCGCGATGGTATGTTACATTAATGACTAGCATCACAAACAGAAAAATAAACAAAAGATATTTATTAATAGTTAAGACGCAGCTAAATAATATTTGTCAGGTCCTCTCAAAATACTCCAAAATGAGCATTTGGAACCTTTATACAACAGTTTGGTAAACACGACAATTATGGCTGAAATTTTATCAGAAGCACTCAATTTTCTTCAGTTTATCATTTCAAATGGAAAACAAAATGAAAAGTTCACAGGTGCAAACTAATATTATGTTGAACCGCCTCTGGCCCTGATGACAGCAGCACACCATCAAGGCATTGACAAGATCGATTTCTGAAGATAATCAACTGATAGTTCGTGGTTCCAAACACGAATTATGAAGTTCACGAAGGGTCTTTGGTTTCTTTCTGGCAACTGCAGATTCCACACGATGCCAACAGTTCTTATAGGATTCAGGTCCGGCCTGTTTCCTGGCCAGCTCCAGCTAAGAGTTGAAATGAACCGTTCTTCTAATCATTTTTTCACCTGTAACAAATGTAAACACATTACTATCGAACTTCTAATGCAGAAATGAAGCTGAAGTAACTACAGAAGTGCCTACTTACACTTTTCGCCCGATGACAAGGAGCAGAGTCGTCCTCAAAGATGCGGTTACTTGGTAGGTTGAAATGGTCTCTAATGGTTGGCAGCAATTTTCCTTCCAATATAGCCAGGTATCCATTGGCATGTTCGGAAACTTTTATAAACTGCAGGTAACCTACTCCGCGATACGAAATGCACCCCCATATCATTTGGCCGGTAGGAAATTTCACTGTAGACACCATACAGTCTGGATGGTATTCTTCACCACGTCTACGGCGAATCGTTTGTCTCCCATCAGAGCCATATAGGTTGAATTTCTTCTCATCCGAGAAAATAACTGACTTCCACTGCTCGGGGGGTCCATTTGACATGCTTCTTACGCCAAATTAATCGGGCCTTTTTCATTTTTTGTGTGAGGAAAAGCTACAAGTTCATTTTTGAAGAGGCGTATTCTGGCTGTTACTGCACTTGCTACCACTCCTACGGTTTTTAAGGCATAAGCGCTTCAAAATACGGTTTTTAAGGCATAAGCGCTTCAAAATACGGTTTTTAAGGCATAAGCGCTTCAAAATACGGTTTTTAAGGCATAAGCGCTTCAAAACGAGGTCCTGTTTTGGCGTGGAGACTCGTTTGCGTCAGGTTCCTTTTTTTATTTCAGCAGAACCAGTATTCCTGAGTTTGGAAAGAAATCTAGTCACTGTCGACTGATTACAAGACACTCCAAAAGCAATATGAAGGGAAGAACATCCTTCCTCACGTAAAGCAACAATAGCACTTTTTCTTCGTGGCATCAGCTGCACGTAACTCGCCATACTGACACAAGCAAGGAATGACTGCAACTCTTGCAAAGCATACTTATATAGCTGAAAGTAACAGCTGATGCAATATTACGTCATCACCTAGGCGTGTCAATCGTATCTGATGCAATCTGTAAAAAATATTGCCATTTTCGGACGAAAATTACAATTTTTAGGGGTGATGCAGTTTCTTATAACACCAGAGTATAAAGAGAATGGAGAATGAGCTAAAGATGCTAAAAATGAAAATGGTGGGTAAAAAGACCAAGAGGGAAGGCCGAAAATATGGCGAGAGGAAGTGGACAGCGGTGTGCGGAAAAGAGGCGTTAGCTGTTCTGTCCAAATCGCTCCATCGTCTATCATAGCTCTAATCTCCATTTAGCTCTACCTTCCACCATTCCTCTTCCTACAACTCTTGGAAGATGCTGAAGGGAAAGGATTGGTGAGAAAATATAACTAAACAGAGAAAACTGCTTTCCTTATTGAGTCGGCAAGAAGCTGGAAAGACAACGCATAAGTAAGTTACGGTGTTCTTCCTCAACTATAGAAAATTAATAGATATGTTTACCTGCTTTGGTATGACCAAATGGTTTGATCAGATAGCAATGTTTATTATTATTATTATTTTCTTTCTTTCTTCCTTTTCGTGCCATGATTACGCAGTATGTGGTCATTCACGAACTGTTATAAAAAGGAAACAGTTTGGAACTATTAAATAATCATCTCCCGAATTATTTCACGGAGCACTTCTTAGACTGCTGATTATGTATAAGTAGTGAAGAATTTACTTCCTGCTAAATAAGTTTTAAATATATCCCTTTCATTTCAGATAGGGATATATTTAAAATAGATAGGTTCAATTTTTTTTTCTTAATTTACTATTTTTGTAATTACTTTTAAATGCGCTATGAAAATTGAAAATCAGTTTTACCCGAGATGAAGCTAAAAATAAATTAATAAATAACTCGATAAGTATTTAAAAAATTTTTAATTAAAATTTTTGGATTCTAATGAAATTTCGAATACTGAAAAAGAGTTAAGACAAATATAAATTTTATGAAAATCTATTCATTTGGAGTCAGGTTATTACACGCAGAGGGTCGGACATGGTAAGCTAATATCTACTTGCGCAAATGTATCTTAAAATACAGTTCTTCTTTATATAAAAACATCTCTTGGCAATTCCCGATAAATAAGTTTGAATAAAATGCCTTAATTGTAAGATTTTTTCGAATATCTTCACACAAAATGTGTACCTATTCAGACTATAGAAAGCTTTCGATAATGTAGTACACCATCGCTCGTATGCACTGTATTTCACTTTGGTTTAGGAAATAGTGATGACAGATAATAGAACTATGTGCGAATTAACGTAATTCCCACATAGTTAAGCGAATGAACATAGCTGTATCATTTTGTTCTCTATAAACAGCAAATACTGAAAATCTGAAATCTATCTATAAACTGAAATCTATCAAAGCAATTTCATAAATAAAGTGAATTTTCGTATGGCTTCAAACATTTTATTTAAAAAAATTATGGGCGTACCCTATTTTGCAGTGTAATTACTTGTAATATTTAATCCACCAAATTACAAACTTTTCCGATTCTACCAGAGAGGAAAGCGTTTCTTAAAAAAAAAAAAAAATCAAGCAGTTGCGCACCTCAATTTGAATTTCTTCATGCCCTTGAATTTGCCCCGCGAAGTGACCACATCTTCCAATATATTGGAATTATATGCATTACATTACAATTGCAATGAAAATTCTAATTAGTTGTATTCCCTATTAGTCTAGCAAGGCCATAAGCAATTTCCTGATAAGAATCAAGCCGTTTTGAATGACTTGATAGCTAATTTTCAAATCAGTACAACCTGCGTGCAGAGTCATATGTCGATCTTTCTGAATAATTTAACTAACATGTTGAACTGCGTCAAGCATTACCACTCCTACTGGTCTATCACGCCGATGTTCATTCACTGTACTTGAATGACAGTTTCTGAGCGGCTCATGAAACTTTCCCCTTTTTTCCGAAGAGATAAACAATCGTTGGTGCATACATAATACGATAAACATCACTTCGTTTAACTATAATCAGTAAAAGTCGAACGAACTTCGCTGCTCAATTACAGTACAACGAAAGAGTGACCGCTATTTTAAAAATAGAGTATCAATTCCGATCTGGCTAACTTTATATTCCATAAAGTACGTGATAAAACACGTATGACTCTGCATACGTGTTTTGTCCTTTAGGGGCCCGGCGTCTTTGGCTGTCTCCTGTTTTTGCAATTTTCATTAGAAATGAGGAATAGCTGACCGGGAAAAGCCGGGTGGGTAAAGTGCCTGCCTGGCAACCCAAAGGTCGCGGGTTCGAATCCCGCCTCGGGCTTGGATATCACGATGGTGCCGCACTATCCGGTTGGATCTCACGGCCACGATACACGAAAGAAGCAGGAAAAAAACTGTGAGCAATACACGAAGGATTAACTGGTTCCTTCGTGTATTGCTCACATCATACGATAAAAAAAAAAAAAAATGAGGAATAATATAAAAAAATTCTTATAGATATCAATACCATTTGCATATAATTTATTAAATACTAAATACAGGGCTGTGACCTCCTTTACCAAATAACCTATTGTGTGAGTAAGAAACATGATCCGGTCATAAAGAATATCTTCAAGTTTTAGTTAGAGGCGTTCTAGGTGGATACCTTTGGTTATTCTGAAGATCCCAGCAATAATCCAATTCCTCCCATATTAGACACGACATGTCCTTGTCAAAGAGACGAATTGTTTCACAAATGACTTAAGTTCCATAATGGTTTCTCGCATAGGTGGAACATAGACCTGGTCTCTCACGAATCACTACAGACTAAAATCTAAAGGAGTCAGATTAGGAGATCGCGTGGTCCACAGTTGTTGTTGTTGTTGTTATTTGGTTTTTAGTAGCATTAGCAACTAAGTCCATATTGCTCCGGGATATGCGGTGGTCATTCCCTGACCTTTCCGCATCCTCCGTATTTGGTGGTGACAGGCTCGAACCCCGGTCTAATCAAGAAGCGTGTGCTACGCACTGCTGCTCCTTCCCACCTGGCTACGGAGGCGCCTTGGTCCACAGAATCGACCTCCTCTTCCAATACTCTTCCCAGAAAACATTCTATTCGGGTATGCAAGAACTTCTTTGTGGTAATGTGGCGAAGCTCGGTCTTGTTGGAAAATCAAGTCAAATCACTGCCGTCCTGCAGCTGGGGGTATAAGTAAATTCTAAAACATGTCCAGATTCACGATGCCAGTGACAGTAACTTCTCCAAAGAAAAAGATACGTGCGCCTTCTTGGGGTTGGTAAATTCCTCCATGAATCTTGAAAGTTTCATGTCTAAAAGGTTCCTTGAAGCCAACACAAAGCTTTAAATTACGAAAAAACAGAACACCTTACAACATCACTTCATACTGAAACCACGGAAATTCCTCTTTCCACTATTCAATGCATTACATTCAACTATCTTTGAAGCTGTGGAATCATTAGATGAACATAATCTAGAGCTATCTTTCATTACACCACCATTTTCACACACGTTTTCAGTTCTAATAGGTTTATGCCTATTAGAACTGAAAATGTGTGGTGATGGTAAAAACATTCAAATTCAGTGGCGTAGCTACCATGTAGGCAGGCAAGGAAATTGCCTCCGGGCCCAGGTCCTTTAGGGGCCCGGCGTCTTTGGCTGTCTCCTGTTTTTGCAATTTTCATCAATTAAGTAGGGGCCCGAAAAAGGGTAGCTACGCTACTATTCAAAATCATAAAATTTCTCCATAAAATCTTCACTTAGATCTTCACACCTGTTAATTAAGCTATACTGTACGTATCAATTTCGATTAACTCCATATTATTAGCTGACGAACAGGGCTAGTGATATCATATGATTCGGTGGTGCTGGGAAAAACAGTCGAAAAAATATTTAATTTGTCTGTTGAGAACCAATATAAAGAATTATATTTTATTTATTTATTTATTCATTCAGTTGATTGCAAGTTAAAATAGTCCTTTGTACGGTGGGCAAGCCAGAGGGGTATATTTACAATGCAGAGAATAAGTTTACAAAAATGTAGATTCTCACTCGTCACAGATAAGCGCATTTTTCGCATTTTTCAAGCTCTTATAAGCCCTTTATGTAATGAATATCTAGATTTATTATCTTATTATATTAAGATTTATTTCTATTTATTTTTCCCCGTCTTCTTTGTTTGTTTGTATGTTACGTAATGGTTTACTTTCTATTCGTCACTTATTCGGCTCGCCATACATCTAGCATATTTTTCTTTCATATTTAAATTGTTTCTGCAACATGTGGTTGGGTAATGCTTTGCAGCCATTGATGTTTTCTATAATTATTTTCTTATTTTTTCTGTTTTTATTACCTATGTTATTTTCTTTTTTGACTATTTAGTTAAAGTTTATTTTTATGTCACATGAGTCGAGATGCTATCGTTGCTCACATTGTCATCTATAGTTCAATTCCTTCTTGATATATTCTTATTTAACTGGTACTTTGCATCCGTGGTTTGTTGTTATCATATGAATGCTCTGATTATTTCTAGTATAATTTTTCACTGCATACGGTCCATTATTCAGTAACTATTGTGTGTATGGGTCAAGTGGACGATGCATGGATTTATTTAATGTCCGAAATACAGTGATTTCCGGCCATTGTTGACCTTGCGACCAACAGTGGGGATACAATGGTCGATCTGTTTTATTTGCATTAGCAGAGGCATATGATGCAAAAAAGCAAGCCTACACATCAGCCAAAAAAAAATCCATTTCACAAATTCCTTTGCCCTAAAAGTTTGACCAGTTCTTCCTTAAATTTATTTAAGCTAGCAAATTCCAAAACGACAGATGGAATTCTTTGTTTCAGCAATCAACTGCTCGCTGGCTAAAGGCAAATTTTCGCGCATCTATTCTACAACTGTCTTTCCTCAATTTAAATTTATGCCTCCTTAGGTTTGTAATCTGAGCAAGAGGAAGAATCCATCAGCATTGAGCCTGCTCAATCCATTCAAGGCCTTATGCACATCAATCAGATCACCTCGCAGATGCATAGTCTCCAGACGCTGCAATTTTCAGAACTTAAGCTTTTTTTCGTAAGAGTATCCCTTCGTTCCCTTCACTAATCTTGTTGCCCTGCTCAGTATTCGTTCTAGCAACTCTACATTGTTCCTAAACTGAGGCCTCCAGACATGCACGCAATACTCAAGGCGCGGCCTGAATATTGCGTGATACAAAGGAATAATAACTTTCTTATCCCTACTAGCAAAATTCCTGTATATCAGTGACAAGACCCTATGGCACCTGTCTGCACTGGTCAGAAAACGTCATATCTGACTGCACAATTACCCCCAGGTAATTTTGTAGTCAATTTTGTTTATTTATTTTGTTTATTTTGTTTGTTTATTTTGTCTGTTTTATTTATTTTATTTGTCTGTCAAGTTTATTTTGTTTGTTTCGTCCTGTTTTGTCACTTTGTTGTGGTTGGTTTTCTTCTCCGTCTGCAGTGTTATTTCACGTAATGTGGACCTGATGCTATCGAGGGTGTGCCGCTAAACTTGAATTTATTGGCATTTATGTAAATTTATATTATTTTGGCATTTTTATTAATTTACATTTCTTCCAAATTATATTACGAGTTTCCTCTGCTACATCCTTTATCTCGATTTATCCTACTCCCCTTTCTTTGTCTGTTGCAACGTTACGTACTAGTTTCCTTTCTATTCGTCACTTATTTATCTTGCCATACGACTGGAATATTTTTAATTTATAGTTATGTTTATTACACCTAACTCCATGTATATTCGTATATAATTACAGTACATATATAAGGAATCAGTTATGTGTAGTGGCCATTGCTAAGTTGCCAGAATTACTGAAATGTGTGATAGAAGTAAGAATCAAAATATAAAGAAGACGAAGATCAATTTAAAGAAGATTTCTTGATCAAGTTACAAACCAATTATGTAAAAAAATTATGATTGAATGAACAATACTAAGAAATTATAACTTAATATACGGTAATAAAATTTATTAAAGATTAATAAAGAATTATCATAATAAATATATAAACATACTGGTAATGTTGTTAGTTGGGTCAAGAATAAGTAAAGAGAGTTTTCGAGCAATGAATGAAGAATTAAAGTGATTATAAAAGTACGGTTCTGAAGTTGTATAATATGTATTATGTACTAATTAGAATGATATTTAAAAGATACAGGAGATTAGCTGAGTTTAATTTCCTATATCTTTTTATATTATCATCATAATCACTACATGCTATATACTCCTTCCATCTTACTCTTTTTTTTTTTTAATTCCAAATTTCAGCTATTTGTTCTGATCAGAATCCATATTATGCATACATTTGAAAAGTTCAAATTTCTTCATCCCAGTTATCTTAGTTTGAAGCGCAAGCAATCTTGCTTGACTAAATGAAACGCCAAGAAATAAAAAATCCAGCATTTAAGCCATCGGTGTTTAGATGTAACCCATTAGAACAATTAATATGATTTTATGTAGTGTTTGATGGTAGTGTTAGGTAGTGTTAGGCTGTGGTAAAACAGAATATAGATTAAACGTACTTGTGCTTGTAGTGTGAAGAAAAAAAAAAAAAAAAAAAAAAGCTGGAACCACAAAAGTGCAAAGAATATGCAAATATAAATTAACTTCATTAAAATGGTTTATATATCAAACTAATCTAACTTGTGTGGTCTGCTTAAGTTTTAAAATTAGGTTTGAAAAGTAAAAAAAATCTGCGAAACGTAGGAAGGGTAAGAAAAGACAATTTGGGTGAAGGCGAGGCCCAATCGCAGACTAGTGTGTCGATGTGTAGGCACAGGATAGGTACATTATGTGGCGGTCTCGGAGTACACTAAAAATTTGT
The DNA here is from genome assembly GCF_048544385.1 of Mastigoproctus giganteus. NCBI lineage: Eukaryota > Metazoa > Arthropoda > Arachnida > Uropygi > Thelyphonidae > Mastigoproctus > Mastigoproctus giganteus. Next base: position 134,645,455 of record NC_143579.1, read on the forward strand.
TTATTTTTTAATACTGATTTCGTTTGCAACAAGTTCTTAGTAACGATTTCTTAGTAACGATTTCTGTAGATTAGGCGAAAAAGTCTATAATCTGAATCCCAAAGACGGAACTTCCTCAAGAGATCTTTACTCCTTGTTCAGGCATTTAGCTAAGATACAAAATTAACTCATCCGACCATTCTTCCTTCAGAACACCCTAAATTTATAGAATTTAGTTATCCCATAGAATTTAATTGCCAGAGCAATCCTAATTAACCAAGCACCCACTGTTTTTCAACAAACATCGAATAAAGTATTCAAGGATAGATACTTGCGATGGAAGCGAATTTTGATAAACTGGTAAATTCTTTCTTAATTTTTACCAAGAATGAATAATTTAGGTTTCAAAAAATAATTTAACGCGACATTGTTAAAGTTTGATATATCCTGTAAAAAAACAAGCAAAATCAGTTTCTAAGCAAAAACAATGTCGGATATTAGTTTGACTTTCCCTTGACAAGAAATTGGGATCGAAACAACCAGTACCACTGTCACCTAACAGTAATGCGTAAGTGGACGGGATTGGCTACTGAAGAGATTTTTGTTGTTGCTGTTTTATCACTAGGGAGGAGAAGACCTTGCTCACTCTACATACCGTTACGAAATTCGTAATACTCCAAGGAGAAGTCAATTAAGAAGAAAACTGTTGATGTCGAGGATTCTCTGTCCCCCCCCCCCCTGCTGAAACCACTGGTGTTGCTGTCCAGACAGTCATACCAGCTTTCATTAAACTATCTACAGGCTGCTAAGTGATTGGACCAGAATTTAAGTATTTCCTCCTTCCTGCTTATTTTTCCTTTTCGCTGTCTTGGTTATCCTTTTCGCTGTCCTTGAATTAGAGAGACAGCATGTTAATACAGAATAGTTTTTGTTCACTGAACTAACCTGTATTTTATACGTTCATTCTTTTCTAATAATTTAAATGCGTTTAATAAATACTAATAATACTTCGCAATGGCCCTTTAATTTTATTAAAGAATGAAATTCACTAAGTCCATTTGTTATACGTCGTCTTCTGGACAGCCAAAACGAGTAGAAACTTTAAGTCGCTATTGCTTACCAGAGAAAAGATACAAAGGGCCAAAATTATTTCAATCTTTCTGTAAATCGCTTTTGAACGAAATTTTATTCGCCTTACAAATTACTTATCATAAAACCTAACGGAAATTTATTTTTCAAGTTTAGTCAGCAAAGTTTCGTTCACCACACTTATTGTTTCACAAATGCATTTCACAATTGTTTCACAAATTATTGTTCCACAGTAAATCAGTGAGCCCAGGAATTAAAAAATAATAATTACAAAAAGGAAAAAACTCACCAATGGCCACAAGAACTACGATAGTAAAGAAGGTTCTCATCTTGCAATCACAATCCAAGGAGTATCTGACTTCAAATTCAAATCTCAGTGTGTGTCTGCAGAAGCCTCGAGACCAGTTTATATCAGATGCAGTAGCTTAATCACCGCCCATTTCTAATCCCCCAGGCGATGAAAAGAAAACGTATCGACGCTGAAGGGGAAAAAAGGGGGGATAAGAAGAGGTACGAACGAGGAGTTGCGAAGTTTAGGTGCTGATTCACAGTGATTATTAAACCATATAAGTATCTTCCCTCTAGTTTGGCTTTTAATTCTTTCAGTGTCTTGTAGAGTTGCATCAAGAAATAGTGGTGATTTCTTTTCTAGAAAACCTTGAACAGTTTTCTCTTCATTGTCCCGTATTCTGCTACTTAATCACAATGCGATTAGTGACAGAGTATTTCCAGAATGTTTCGTAATAGTCGTAAATGCTCTCAGGCAAGCAAACTTTAAGATTCGTTCTTAGAAGTTGTTAAATCTGAGCATGATGACGCAAAGTGTTATTGACAGCGTCTCGGTAAATAAAAATGTCCTTCTTGCAGAGCAGATGAATTGCTTCCTCGCACTCAAAAGAAAAGTTGAAGGACTTAATATTCATTGAAAAGGGACAATTCTACTTGAAGTGCTTTAAAAATTGCACGCAGAGGCAAATGACTCAGGGAGGTGATGTAAAGATAAAATAAGTGAATTATAAGAGAGAAAAGCAACAAAAAGTCAAAGAATATGGAAAAAGCTAGTGAAATGAAATGTAAAAGAAACTGACTACTTTCGAACAAATAAAATGATGCCCTTCGAAGATCAATTTTCTGTATTCAAGTAGCAAGGTTATTCAAAAGTATCGGAAAAAAGTGATTCATTCTTTATCTCCTGCTGTTGTATTAATTGTTTCTTTCCTTTTCCGCTTATTCTTCCTTTCCGTTATACTTCTTTTATAGTGTTTTTCTTCTTCATACGTTTATTTTCTTTTCTCTATTTAGATTCAGTTGTGAATGAAAGAAAATGGCTTCCTCTGAAGGTATTCGAGTGACACTGGTATATATGGAAACTGAAGTTGGACAGATGTCGGAGAAGATTTCGATGCTAAACAACCTACTCATTTAACAAAACAAAGTCTAAGAATATTGAGTCTGTTCATGATAAACGATGCAACCCTTCGTAGTAAAAGCACCCTTTTGTACCGTCGCTAGTCTTGTTGCGCCTCTCTCTCTCTGCAACCACTTCAACAGATCTACATCTTTCCGCAAATGAGGCTTCCAGACCTCAATGCAGTGTTCAAGATGTGGCCTAACACTGCTTTATACAAAGGAATACTCACCCCCCTTATCCCTGGCAAAATTTCTGTATGTCGTTGACAAAATCCCATGAGCTGTCCTGGCATCCTGTACGCACTACTCAAAGAATGTAATATCTGACGGCATATTATATACTTACTCCCATTTCTTTTTCATTTTCCAGTACCACACACACTTGGTACGTTAATCTGGAATTATAGCAACCTATATGTAATATCTTACATTTGTCAATGTTAAACTTCTGTTGCCACTTTTCAACCCACATGCCTTATTTCTATAGATCGTATTGCAGTAGCATACACTCATTACTGTCGTTAAACACCCTGCCAACCTTTATGCCTTCTGCAAACTTAGATATTAGGCCTGATATATGCCTTCATCAATATCATTAATAAATACTGAAACAACAACGGGCTGAGCACTGAATCCTCGGGGACACCATTAATAGCATTTTTCCAAGAGCAATGCCCATTGATAACAGCTCTCTCTCATCTTCAAATAAACCATCTCTTTATCCATAGCAACAATTTGCCCTTAATGTCACATTGCTCCAATTTGTACATCAGTCTTTACAGGACCAGAATTCTCCCCCCCCCCAGAATTCCGTTCTGTGGCTGCAGTATACCATCATTCCTGTTTAGATGGTCCTGCATTACTTCTTTAACCAGTGATATTATTAGTTGCTATGAAACAAAAGTCAAGAAAAATATTACCCTTTGATCTCTCTTTGTGAATTGGAGATTACTTCGCACATCACCAGTGCATAGTTCCCTCCCCTAAATTTGGGGATGCTCTCATAATTATGCCTAAAGGTTTGCTAACATCTTTTTATGCCTCCCTTAATAAAATTGGAGACATCTCACCCATCCCAAATTCTGTTTTACATCTACCTTCAATAATTTCTATTCTACTTTCTCTTCCTTTTATCACACCATCATTCAGCTCTCAGCTCCCTATTAATCCATCAACAGTTAAACCATTGATGCACACTTCTGCATCAACATTCCGAAAAAGATCCTCATGTGTGAATGTAGATGCAAAATATTTATTCAGTTTGTCAGCAACCTAAGCAGGTTCATCAACAATTAAACCATTCGTATCTAGTGGACCGTTATGATTCCTTCCTTATACTTTACATACGTAACTACACTGGTGTGCAAAATTTAAGGACCAGTCAGGTTTTAACCTGTAGTTTCTCCTAGGAGTAGCCTGGATATGAGAAAAGAATACCAAAGGAACCTCGTGAGGTACAGAATTTATAAAGGAAACAACACCGACACAACAACGGAAACATAACGGTACAGAATGACTTTATTCAAAAATGGCATCATAGCACTGGCTGCCATGATACAGATGTATGCCAAAGATGGAACAAAAGGAAGAGGTGGTCCTCAGTAGAAGATATGGCCACCTCTAATGTTGATGCAGGCATTGCACCTCCTGTCCATACTTAGAACAACGTTGTTGATAAGTTCTTGCGATAACATCGTCCATTCCTCTGTCAGCGCCATCTTCGGCTGGTGAACATTTTCTGGTGGGCATGGACGTGCCGCTAGGCGTCTCCCCAGACTGTGCCATATGTGTTCGATGGGAACGGGCAGGCCAATCCATACGAACAATGTCCTCACTTTCCAAAAGCATATCAACAGCTGCAGTGCGATAGGGTGTGGGTTTATCATCTATAAACACGAACTCGGGGCCAATGGCACCGAGCACAGTAGCGTGCACCGGTTACAGTATCTAGAGTTGTATACGTCCATCCAAGATAACGCCTCCCCAGATGAGAACACCTCGACCGCCATATCGATCCCTTTCAGTGATGTTTGCGGGGTGATACCGTGTGCCAACCTCTCGCCAGATTAGCTGACGTTCAGAATCGCTGATGAGACTGAATCTACTCTCATCAGTAAAGAGTACCTTAAGTAAGGATTTGTGGTTGCAACTTTTAGAAATAGTGTTGGTCCTTAAGTTTTGCACACCAGTGTATATAATATCGGTGTAAATATACCATAGTTTACCCATGCGTTTAACTACCGTAGTACTTTAAGTAGTACATCTGAAATGTAATTAAAAAACGTATGGGTAAACTATCGTGTTTTTACACCGATAGTATATAGTTAATTTCTACCCATAACATATTATGCCTTGTGCATTTAGTCTTCAGTTTACATTAGTTAGGTATGGGGTTATCGTCCCATTTCACTCCTTGCGAATATGGGTAAACTGTTTGGGGCGAATGCTGGATCCACGGGTATTTAAACATGCTCCAAGATCATCAGTTGTGTTCTAACAGCCAGTATGACTTTAAAAAAGGAAAATCAAGTGAGGATGCTATTATCTCTCTAATAAGTCATATTGATAACTCCTCAGACATATGTACCCACGATTTTTTTTTTTTTTTTTGTGTGCTGTTACCTAAGCTTGGTGATTGCTGGCACCCACTGGTATTGCACAGGCGCCTCCGTAGCCAGGTGGGCAGGAGCAGCAGTGCGTAGCACACGCTTCTTGATTAGACCAAGGTTCGACCCCGTGAGCCACCAAATATGGAGGATGCGGAAAGGTCAGGGAATGACCACCGCATATCCCCGGAGCAATATGGCCTTAGTTGCTAATGCTCCAAATAACAACAACAACCAAGATGGTATTGCACTTCTTCCGGTGGGTGCGGGATTTTTGCGAATAATGCGCATATAGCAGAAAAAAAAGACCCACCTCCTCGTTGGTTAAGGACGAGCACCAGACAGCAGTTGTCCAGGTGTTGTACTGCTCCCCGGTAGCAGAGTAGCCTGATTCTTGTACAGTATGTGGTATCGGGCTAACCCTTTATACAGTTTAAACCCACGTTTCCCAACCGGGGTCCATAGAAGCTTTGAGGGGGTCCACAAGAAAAAAAAAATTGTGTTTCGGGGGTCCATAATATGAGCTAAGGGGTTCATGATAAAATATTATAAATAAAATAATTTGTTAAATAAAAATAATAATAATAAAATAAACTAATGTCATAGAAAAGTCCAGAAATCCGCAGTTAGAAGATACTCGTATTTTCTGGAACCTTCTTTAGTTGACGCAAAAAAAAAAAATTCTTTCTATAGAAAATTCTCGAAGAAGAAAACATTATTTCAGCAACGACTAATCTAGAAAGTGTCAGTCAGTCAGAGGCAGTCATTCTATAGTGAGTAATCGGCATCATCGTGGTGAAATCTATTGAACGTTATTGTTCTAGTGAACTATATTTCCATTAGTACCTACAAGCATTTCCAATATTAAATATTTGAGGTTAATAATATTATTATTGTTTTCAGGATTACCCATGGCTCAAGCAAAGAAGAAAACAAGACAATATTTGACTGAATGTCTGTCATATGGTTTTATTGAATCACCAGAGAATATCACAAAACCAATATGTCTTATAAATATGACTGTGCTGTCTAATGATAGCATGAAGCCAAGTAAGCTTCGTCATCATTTGGACACAAGGCATAGCGAAAAGAAAAATAAATCAGTGGAGTATTTCCCAAAACTACGAGACAATTTTCAAGGAAGAAACAAACTGGATCAGATTTTTAGTAAACAAGCAAGCAATAAAGATAGAGGTTTATTAGCATCATATGAAATCAGCAAAATAATAGCAAAATCTGGAAAGCCACATAGCATTGGTGAAACTGTCATCTTGCCTTCGATATCAGTTCAAAATGTTAAACAAAAATGCACGTGAAATTACCGATAACCTTCCTTTGAGCAATAACACAATATCCAGACGCATTGATGAAATGTCTGAAGATGTAGAAAATCAACTTATTGCTCAATTACGAGTGAAACAGTTTGCAATGCAACTCGATGAATCAACTTTGATGGGCAATGAAGCACTTTTATTGGCATATGTAAGATATATGGATGATAATCAACTCAGAGAGGAAATGTTTTTTGCAAGATTCCTCAAAACAGATACTAAAGGTGAAACAATATTTAAGGAAGTCCAGCCTTATTTTAGAGAAAAAAATATTCCACTCGAAAATTGTGCTACTGATGGTCGGTAGGTACAGAGAGTTTATCACTCATTTAAAAAATGCATTGCCAAAAGTATTTTGCATACATTGCGTGATTCACCGCCAACATCTGGTGGCCAAGAGATTGAGTGGACGTCTTCATGAAGCCTTAACTCTTGTAATAAAAGCTGTCAACCTCATTAAGGCTAATGCTCTTCAAGATCGTCTCTTTCGCAAATTTTGTGATGAAAATGAAGGATTTGACCGTCTTGTACTGCATACAGAGGTGCGATGGTTGTCTAAAGGCAATTGTCTTCTGTAAGATATAAAATCTTACAAGTAAAATATTTTATACAAAAGTGAGATTAATTTAAAGTAAAGCTTCTGATATATAGCAATATGGGGCAGCAAAACATTACTAGTCACGAATATTATTTAGGTAATGGGTCACTCGCTAGGGATTTAATTAGACAAAGTAATAGAGAAGGGAGCGGTAAGCTTGACAAAGGCTAATGGCAACTCCCAGCACACAAGAATAACCAAAACAATGGAAACAGGTAAGCAGCGGCTATTGGCGAGTACGTGTGAATAATTATAGCCCCGAAAGAACAATACGGCAAAGGACCGAGTTTGTCGGGACATTCCTTTGATCGGTGACATCTGGAGAAGAGACGGGTAGTAAATACGGGACAAATGCTCGGGTGAGATTTAAGACTGGCGTCTGGCTGTCGGTGATAGCAAGTTTTGGTATCTTAGGAAGAAAAAGTGTTAAGTGAAACAGAAAGATGGCGGCGAACTTAAAAGCAGCGAACTGCCTGGGAAAATTTACAAATTTCTTAAAATGAGGAGTTGGATAGAGCACTGAAGAGACAGCTTGAGAAAAATTAAAATGGCCGAATAGGACAGTGTGAAAGTTTGATAAAATGAAAAGATTGGTTAAGACTGAGAACTAGGGCTTGTCTGACATATAGGGGCGGTACGTAATTTAGATGTACAAAAAGTGAGTGAAAGGGAGGAGAGACGACACAGAACCCTGAGTTGAGTTTTATGTGGGTGTTTATGGAAATGAGTTAGGAGCACTGAGTTCAGTTTTTGTTGGTGTTTTGTGAAGATGAGTTAGGAGACACTGAGTTGAGTGAGTTTCCTTATTTTAATAAGAAGTTCTTAATATGTGGGGCGAAGGAGCGAGGGTGGCACCCTATGAGCTTTCTCCTTGTGAATGAGCTGTAAAAAGTGGAGTAGAGAAGGAGTTAGTGAGAGATGCCCTGTGCGTTTTCTTCTTGTGAATAAGTTTTAATAAGGTGGAGAGAGAAGGCGCGAAATCCGCGGAATTAGTAGCACGAGAGAAGGAGCGAAAACGCGGAATTAGTAGCTCGATGAGAAGGAAGGAAGCAGCGAATGGAAGGTAGCCCGAATAAGGTGGAGAAAGGACGCCAGACCCATGCAGCCAAGAGTTCCGGAAAATTATCTGAAGCAGATTCAGGAGAAAGCAGATGAAGGAGATCCTCAGAAGGTAGCCTGAGAGCCTAAAATGGAAGCTTGAAACCTCCTCGGAAAGGAAAGAAAAAAGATAGAAGTAGGTGAGATATATATTAAGTACTGTAAGTCAACAAGAAGGATTGTTAGTGAAACAGTATAGTAATTAATTAAAAAAGGGGTAGCACTAGAAAGTAAAATGATAGATAAATTATCTCTGAAGTAAATTATATCTACTAACAGAGTTTATTATGTTAAAAAAGGTTATTGTAAAATGCAAGGGAAACGAAGGATGAGTAATAGATTAAATTGATGTACTAATAGCTATAATGTGTTAGAAGGGTAGTAAAGTTATAAAGAGAGATTCTGAATATGTTTTAATGATAGATAATTGAGTTATATGAGCAATTCTGAATATAGTGTTTTTATTGATGACGATTTGTTGGTTTATCAGAAAGACTAATAACAAATAGAGACTTTAGGAAGGTTAAGATTGGTCTACAAGTATATTGTAACAGAGTGGTGAGAACACAGAGCTGAATGATGAAAGTAGCATATTTGATTGTTAATATATGAAACAGAATTGTATCCAGGAGTAAGTGAAATAAGTATAGTGAATGTATAAGTGTTAGGAGTTAGTTAGGGAAAGAAGAATGAATCAAGTGTTTTCATATAATGGTCAGCTCAGATTAGCTAGTGAAGAGAAATAGGAATAAGAATAATATATGCAAGGTATCCTTGATTTAACTTTGTATGTCATATTACATGTTATCTAGTTCAGTTGTATCTCATGTTGTGTATATATATGTAAATAAACTTTGTTGTTTATTAATTAGTGCTTTTGTTATTCTTGAACACTCAGAATTTCCGAAGGGAATTATACATAATTGAGAAGTTCCATTGAACCTGAAATTCTCCTGTGAAGCAAAGTCAGATGTGCAGGTGGGGGTATAAGGAATAAAGAGGTCTATATAGTTATAAGGGAACAAAACAAAATAAGGAATATATATTAAAAAATATATATTCAAGAAAAATTAAATATAAAGTAAAGATCTAATAATTCACCCCCCCCCCCCACACTTCGTCGCTTCGTCGTCCTTTGGGACAGTATTGTATCATTTCTAAACGAAAAAGAGATTGGAAAACAGTTGGTTGCCATGAAAACAAACAGACATATTTTACCTCTCAGATGTGTTTGAAAAACTGAATTCTCTTAATAAGCTGCAGCAAGGACATAATTGTGATTTAATATCTAGCAAAGAAACCATTAATGCATTCCTAGGAAAACTTAAATTGTACAGTCTTAATATCTCACGCCGTGCGTTTGACCAGTTTCCAAACCTTGCTTCAGTTAGCAGTGATTGAAAAGATGATGACTGTATTATGTATGTTGATCATTTAAAAAAAAAATTATGAAGACATTCAAGTTCGGTTCAAGAACCTACTAGAACTGAACATCTCAGATTGGGTGCTGATTCCATTTGAGGTAAATGTTGATGATGAAATTGATTTACAAGAGGAACTTGTTGAATTGCACTCTGATGACAGTCCGAAGTCTATTCAAAAAAGGAAAGCATGATGTATGGAAGAATAGTGACATTGTATGTAAATATTCGCTTTTATGGGAGAAAGCTAAAATGTATGTCATTGTTTTCCCATCATCTTACCTTGTGGAATCTGGCTTTAGTCGTGTTAATAGCCACAGTTGTTAACAAAAAATCGTAATCGCCTTGATATAGTAAAAAGAGTTGATCTTCGTCTGACTCTCACAAAATTGGAGCCAGATATTAAAATGCTAATATCAAAACATCAGCCACAAGGATCTCATTAGTAGAGCCTATTTAATGGGATCCTATTTAATAGCCTTAGGAATAAATTTATATATGTTGTTTGAAATAGTATTTTTTTAAATTTTTTTTTACTAATTCTGTCATTACAAGTAAAAATATGTTTCAGTTTTATCAATTAAAATTTTCAAAATTTGTAATTTACATTTTTTATATTATATTGTAATTGTTTAATTATTAGCTTTTACTAACCTACAAATAAATATTTCATTTAGGAATATTACATATGCGTATATGGGGGTCCACATACACAAAGTTAGGACTCAGGAGGTCCACAAGCAAAAAAAGGTTGGGAACCCTTCGTTTAAACCAACCATGATGTTAGGTGAAGTTGGACGTTCTTCTAGGTGCCACCAAAATACAATTATACACATGCTATATACATGCACGCATGCATACATACATATATGACTTTAACCTGTTGGATTTTTAAAATGTCGGGTAACATGAAACAAATTGTTTACACCACAGAGTTTAAAAACAGAGATGACTAGTTGAAGTGCATCCACGAAGCTGCCTCTGCTATTAAAAGCAAGCAGTGCTACTCAAACGTGTACGGGATTTCTTCTCACTCCGTGTTGTGGCCTGCCTCCTATCACATGGCGCTGATTTCGAATATCTTTGCGATATATGTTTTTTTTTTTTAATCATACTTTAGTTTGATTGCAGTACTAATAAAATTTATTTGCTCCTGTTGTACAACATTATTCAAGCCTCTTCCCTGGTTCTCCCTTGGGCTGCAAGTCACCTTTATGATTACGGGGCACGGACTTTTTCAAAAGACGTTCAGAGCCTTTGGGATTGAAAGCGATCCGAGATGCCACTGCGGCGAAGAAGAAACCTAGGAACACATGATGTATGCCTGTCCACCTACGATGACCCACGCCTAAGACTACTCACGGACATACAAGGATCTCCACAGAACCAGGAACACGTCCTCCTAGCTGACAAATCGGCATATGGTGCTTTCGCACGATTCGCCCAGGCTGTACGCATAATCAGACGGACCAGGCGCGCAATACTAGAATTGGAAGAGCACCACGCTAACCTCCTAGTGAGATAGGAATATGCTAACCCCCCCGAATGGGTAGGAATGTGCTAATCCCCTGAAGGGGTGCGATCATGCTAGCACTTCAAGCGCAGGATCTGCAGAGTTACACTCTGCAATGCTAACCCCTGGCCAAGGTAGGATGCTGGCACCTCATGCAGTGTGCGGGATCACTTTTGGCACTCAATACAGTGTGGGATTTTCATACTGAGCGAACGGCTATTGGCGCTCGCACAGAGGCACCTGCTTCTGTGACTTTCATTCCCCTTCCCCAACCCCCACTTCGCCTATACTGCTTGGTGGACTGTTTTCCCTTCTATCACCCCTCATTTTGACCGTCTCTACCCTTATCTCCCCGTACGCTCTTCTTTTTTTTTTTTTTTTTTTTTGAATTTGGACTTTGTCCAGGACGCTTAGGCGACCCTGGCGGAGTCCAACCAGAGAACAATGGGCAGCCTGGCTTACCTCCTAGTGGTGGTAGTGGCGGGCAACGTAGGGTTCCCTACTAGGGGCCTTGCGACCAAGTCGCCAGAGAAACAACAGAACCCAACACAATACGATGCGCATAAAACATAGCACACACACTACACAAGACTACTGATAGCACAGATTGGCGCCTCCGTAGCCAGGTGGGAAGGAGCAGCAGTGCGTGGCACACGCTTCTTGATTAGACTCGGGGTTCGAGCCCGTCACCACCAAATACGGAGGATGCGGAAAGGTCAGGGAATGACCACCGCATATCCCGGAGCAATATGGCCTTAGTTGCTAATGCTCCTAAAAAAAAAAAACCAAATAACAGCACAGATGTGGATGGCCACCGGTGACGCCTTACACTAAATACTATGTCACTATGCACAACATTATTGAGTTTCTGAGCCTGTTTCAATTCATAGATAAAATTTTAATCAACGAACATTTGTTCTGGATTTATTGAAAACCACGTACAGTAGAAGCAACATTATTCAGATGCTTAGTAATAATTAAAAGGAAAACGTTTTTACATAAATAAAACGTTTCCAATTAAAGTAAGCTTTTTCGTAATGATTGCTTTTAATACATTTACCGATTATTATTTGCAAACGCTAGAAGCGGAAATAACATCACTAATCTGTTTCGTGCTCTCACTCAAAACCGTTGTGCTTACTTCAAAGTGAGTGCAGACTTTTCTTCTAGTATTTTAATGAATCATTCCTTCAATAAATATCGACGGTGATTTCAAAAAAACCCTGTAGAGTATGTTATACTAGTATATAATATAGTATTATTGCGTATCTTTGTTTATAAAACACACGGTAATATCTAAAACGACCTTAAAGCTTAAAAAATGGAAAGCGATTGGTAAAAGATAGGAATGACAACATAGATGAACGAGATTTCACTAATGGAAAATAAAAAAATAATAGATTCGTACCAATATAAAAATTTCTTCTTCTTCTTCTTCTTTAATGCTGCCGAATGGCGTTTGCGACTTCGTTTTGATATTGTTCTCTGTCTAGCGCTGCGTGTAGAATTTGTGCTGTTGTCAGGTGAAGCCAGGTGTTGATGTTATCTAGCCATGCCATTTTCGGTCTGCCTGGGCGTTTCTTGCCTTCGATCTTTCCCTCCAGGATGAGTGGTAGTAGGTGATATTTTTGTTGGTTCCTAGCGATGTGAAAAATTTCTAAATTTTTCCAAAAATTCGTACCAACCAATGTAAAAATTTCTCCATTGTATTAATTTTGCTAAGAACCGATTATTTATTTCGTAGCCCGTGTTAGTCGAACACGAGCATGAAGCTAACCGTCTCGTTATCGAATACAGGTTAATTTTTCTATTTAATGTTATAAAATGTTAATTCTGATAAATACGTGGATGCAAAATTTGCTTCAAACATAAATGTAATTTTTCTCGAATTTTAATACGTATTATTAAGTACATAATTGTATTTACTGTTTTTGGTTCGGTCCCTCAGAGAACTTCGCCCTTATAGCATAACGGGTTTCTATCGTGCGATAGTTTTTAACACCATGCTGTAAATCAGCATATTAACCTAATCATCTGTCTTCCGTCATCAAAGTGGAATATGATGTGTTCCCAAACAGCTGTAGTTAATATAGGCTGTGTACCCGAACTCTTAACAATAAGAAAGAAATTGTTGTTGTATGATCTGCGTGTAAGCAGGAACAGAAATTAACTACAGTGGCTGACAGTACCAATTGGCAGTACCAATGAGGCGACCGCCGTAGGTACTTGCCCGATCTGCATAAAGAAATTATAAAAGATATATATAAAAAGATATAGTAGATATGCCCAAGAAGTTCGGCACTCTCTTTCAAAACATGAATTTTGACAGCGTATCTTTAAAAACAGTAATATATTTTTGAAAATTTATACAGAAACATCTGTTAAAAACAAAATATTTGTATTACCATAAGACCACTCTGGTCTTATGGTAGTACAAATGGAAGTGATCACAGAATGGTAAGATGTACACTTGATATAGATATAGGAAAGGAAAGGAAAAAACTGACTCGAGTAAATAATACAAAGGTCTTTGAAATAACAGAGGAGGAAAAAAAGCAGTATGTACTGGAACTTAAGAACAAGTTTGAGCTTCTGCAGACTGCTCAGGACCAAGATATCGACGAGAAATATTACAACTTTCTGAAAGTGATAAAGCCCAAGTAACCTATAGGGAAACAGAAATCCAAAGAAGAAAAAAAAAAATTAGTCAAGAAACACTTGTCATGATGAACCAAAGACGACAAATGAAGAACATGAAAAACACTGACAGGGAGAAAATTGAGTATACTAAGTTATGCAAAGCCATTAGAAAGAGACTCAGAGAGGACATAAGAAGATTTAACACAAGAAAAGTAGAACAAGCATTAAGGGAAAACAAAGGATTTAAATCAGCAGCCATGAGCAGTAATACAAAAAGACAAATGATACTGAAACTGAAGAATAGCGATGGTGTACTTATAAACAGCAGAGAAGGCATAATTCAAATAGCAGAAGACTACTATAGAGAATTATACAAGGAGCGAGGGAATGATACCAGCAGTGGGGAACATGGATTGCAAAGTAGCAACACATACGACATACCCGATTCTTCCTGATGAGGTAGAACATGCATTGAAGAAAATGAAGAATCGGAAAGCCCCGGGGGAAGATGAAGTTACTGTAGAGTTGTTAAAATTGGGAGGAAGAGACATAACACAAAAACTGGCAAGGCTCTTCACAAAGTGCATTAGAAAAGGTGTGATGCCTAAGCAGTGGAATAATGCAATCATAGTTTTGCTGCATAAGAAAGGAGATAAATCAGAAATTGGAAATTATAGACCAATTAGCTTGTTATCCCATATCTACAAGTTGTTCACAAGGGTCATTACTAACAGATTAGAAAGAATACTTGATGAGAATCAACCGAAAGAGCAAGCTGGCTTTAGGACAGGATTCTCAGCTATGGATCACCTTCACGTAATATCACAGCTAATGGAGAAAGCAAATGAATATAAAACACCATTATGCCTGGCATTTGTGGATTATGAAAAGGCATTTGACTCCATACAGCATAAGGCAATGTTTCAGGCACTGGAAAGACAAGGCATAGATACTCCATATATTATGATTTTGAAGAAAATATATGAGAGTGCTACATCCTTTATTAGACTAGGCAAAGACAGTAGCAAATTTAAAATCGAGAAAGGAGTTCGACAAGGAGACACAATATCTCCGAAGCTGTTTACTGCTGCCCTTGAGGAAGCTTTCAGAAGATTAGACTGGTCGCAGAAAGGAGTCAATGTGAACGGAGAGTACCTAAACCATTTACGATTTGCAGATGACATTGTGGTCATAAGCCACAATCCCAAAGAATTAGAGGAAAATCTTAATCAGTTATGCACAGTTAATAAGGATTTTGGACTAAAGATGAATATGGCTAAAACAAAAGTAATGATGAACAAGTATGCCACGGAAAGGGAAATAATGATTGAAGGAGCAGTAATTGAAAAGGTGGAGTCATATACTTATCTGGGACAAGTTATTAGCTGTAATAATGATAAATGGCTGGAAGTCAAGAGAAGAATAAATTTTGGATGGATAGCATTCAGGAAATATAGTCACATACTGAAGAGCAATATCCCAGTTTGTCTGAAACGTAAAATAATGAGCCAATGTATACTCCCCACCATGACTTATGGAAGTGAAACTTGGGCACCCACCAAAAGAATGGAAGAGAAGCTAAGAACTACACAGCGAAGAATGGAACGAATTATATTGGGAATCAGACTGTTAGATAAGAAGAGAAACACATGGATTAGGCAGCAAACTCAAGTAAAGGACATTCTTATCAAAACTAAAGAACTAAAATGGTCTTGGGCAGGACACATAGCTCGAAGACATGATGACAGATGGACTAAGAAAATAACAGAATGGTACCCAAGAGGAGCTAGAAGAAAACCTGGAAGACAAAGCGGAGATGGATAGATGAAATTCATGAGTCTTTGAGTAGTAAATGGATGGCCAGTGCTCAAAACAGAAGGAACTGGAAAGTTGCTGGAGAGGCCTTCATCCTGCAGTGGATTGAAAATGGCTGATGATGATGATGATGATGATGAAGACCACTCTGCGAAATATCACAATTCTACTGAACATACCTGAAAACAACTACATTCGTGAATGTAGTTGTTTTCAATAATATAGTAAAAAAGAATTCCAAGTACAGTATATCTCTATATTCCCTAATACGTTTTTCTCTTCATTAGAATTTTCGCGAGAGCAAAATTTACAGACAATATACACGCAGCAATATGCCTTAGTCGCTGATACCCAACAACAACAGCTTGTAAGGTTTGCACAAATACTTTCGAGTGTTTCCGTCTTTCACAGAAATCTGATTATCTAAATTCCTGTGTAAAACCTTGAAATACATTTATTACGAATTTCATAATTTCATTTCCTGTAGTGCCATGAGAAAATGTGCGGTAGTCGTCATGGCTAAATCATTGTTCAAGGCAAGCTAGGTATTAGATTTGGAAAAGCAGTGCCAAAGGTATTCTTTTTTTTTTTTTTTTTTTTTTTTTCGTTATTCTTTGTATCTTAATATCATGCGATATCACCATTATAGTAGGATTTACGAAAATAATGACAATGTCAATTGCTTTCCAGAAAGAAATAAAATGCAGAAATAATGTTTGGGTATCTTAGAAAACAAACTCAGTCATAATATGCCAAGGCCACACAATTATCTTTTGTGACGCTTATTAATAAGGCAGTACTCATGATTCCCCTTTATGGAAGAAAGTTGAGAGGAACAGTAGTTAACCAATTCGATTTTCCTAGACAACATCAATGAGATACTCCGTCATGCACATGTTGTTAATGAAATGACTGCATAATATACACGACGAAAAATTACTTGATTAGAAAATAAATACTCAAATGTCAACTCCCTCTCTCTCAATGAATTGAAGACGCATTTGTCTTATTTCTGCTATTAATTTACTAAACTTGCTGAACAATCAGCTCACCAAAGAGGCCCCGATTGCCAAAGGAAACTGCTGATAGAATGTACATAGGGGAACGGCTGAAGGACATTCCACAGAACAAATATCCTCCTGTCCGTACAATTTTCGAGGTTCTCCCAGCCATTACGGACATGTCGCAACCTTTTTTCACATAAAAGTGTTGCGACATGCATTTCTGTTTCACTGCATTAAATAAATAATATTTATAATATTATTTCTAAAGCAACGCTAACTCTTGGCTTTATCAGATCATATACCGGTTCTCTGAAATCGCTTCAATGGAGACCACTGTGTTACAATGAGCCAAATTAAATGCACGATTTCTGAAAACTACAATTTTTATTTTCATTCAAGAAAAGTAGTTTTCTCTCTATTGACCAAGCGTAATGCTTCCAAGCTCTTCTGGCAGCAGGACACTTTGTTGTAATGGGAGGGCGTTTTAACGAGATGCCTTGCTATTAAATATAAAATCGGAAAGCTGAAAGTTATAACTTCTTTTCCTTTAACTGCTCCGTTACAGGAGTCCGAATTTTAGTCACCATGTAAAAAATGCTTTAAATAGCAGCGTTAGATTGTGGTGAGCATAAATAACTCCATTATCTCTTTAAAAATTTTAAAACACTTAATTATATATATATATATATATATATATATATATATATATACACACACAAGGCTGTTCAAAAAAAGTGCATCACCCCTTAAAATTGTAATTGTTGTCCGAATAAGGTAAGCATATGGCAACATTTCTTACAGATTGCATCAGATAAGATTGACACGCCTAGGCGATGACATAATATTGCATCATCTGTTACTTTCAGCTGTAGAAACACGCTCTGCAAGAGTGCAGTCATTCCTTGCTTGTGTCAAGATAGCGAGTTACGTGCAGTTGACGCCACCAAGAAAGAGTGCTATTGTTGCTTTATGTGAGGAAGGATGTTCTTCCCGGCATATTGCTTATAGAGTGCTTGTAATCAGTCGAGAGTGAGTAGATTTCTTTCCAAACTCAAGAATACTGGTTCTGCTGATAGGAAAAAAGGAACCGGACGCAAACGAGTCTCTACGCCAAAAGAGGACCGCGTTTTGAAGCGCCTATTCCTTAAAAACCGTAAAGCTTCTTCGTCTGAGCTGAAAAGAGAATGGGAAGAACATACAGGAGTGGTAGCAAGTGCAGTAACAGAAAACGCCTCTTCAAAAACGGACTTGTAGCCCGTCGTCCTAAGAAGAAGCCCTTCCTCACAAAAAAATGAAAAAGGCCCGATTAATTTGACTTAAGGATCTCAAATGGATCCCCCGAGCAGTGGAAGTCAGTTATTTTCTTGGTATGCGGGTGCATTTCGTATCGCGGAGTAGGTCACCTGCAGTTTATAAAAGGTTCCGTAAATGCCAATGGATACTTGGCTATATTGGAAGGCACGTTTCTGCCAACCGTTAGAGACCATTTGAACCTGCCAAGTAACGGCATCTCTCGGGACGACTCTGCTCTTTGTCATCGGGCGAAAAGTGTAAGTAGGCACTTCTGTAGTTACTTCAGCTTCATTTCTGCATTAGAAGTTCGATAGTAATGTGTTTACATTTGTTACAGGTGAAAAAAATGATTAGAAGAACGGTCCATTTCAACTCTTAGCTGGAGCTGGCCAGGAAACAGCCCGGACCTGAAATCCTATAGAGAACTGTTGGCACTGTGTGGAATCTACAGTTTCCAGAAAGAAACCAAAGACCCTTCGTGAATTTCAGCCATAATTCGTGTTTGGAACCACGAACTATCAGTTGATTATCTTCAGAAATTGATCTTGTCAATGCCTTGACAGTGTGCTGCTGGGCAACAGGCGGTTCAACTAAATATTAATTTGCACCTGGTGAACTTTTCATTTGTTTTCCATTTGAAATGATAAACTGAAGCAAACTGGGAGCTTCTGATAACATTTCAGCCATAATTGTGTTTAACAAAACTGTTGTATAAAAGTTGCAAATGCTTATTTTGGAGTATTTTGAGAGCATCTATCAAATATTACTTAGCTTTGCCTTAATATCTTTTGTTTATATTTCTGTTTGTGATGCTAGTCATTAATAAACGCGAGCTGAAGACCAGATTTGTGACGCGTATAGAGGAATAGGGATAACACATCTATTAATAAATACTGAATCATTAAATTGGGTTTCTAATACCGGTGAGCTCCTGCCTGGTTGTCCAGAGCGCTGCATATGTTTTCCTACGGTTGTAAGCATAGTGCGGAAGGAAGTTCAGTCCTTTGTCCCACTTGAGTCCAAAGTCAACAAGTGGCTGAACCTTTTGGACAAGGATGCCGTTCACGTATATTGCTATTTTGTTTAGATTTATTTTATTTGTGAAGGTCATTTGCGCAGTCTTGTCTTCATTTAGGTGTAGCTCGATAAAGTTAAGGTATTTTTCAGTTCTTTTATTTTGGCGTTAGCCACTTGTTTGCAGTAGTTGACAGATTTCTGGTCTTCTGAGGTAATAAAAAATGTCATATCGTCTGCATATGTGATGAATTGTTTCCTGTTTTGAGCTAAGAATGGTTCTAGAGCTATGGCAAAGAGTTTGTTGTTGTTGTTATTTGGTTTTTATGAGCATTAGCAACTAAGGCCATATTGCTCCGGGGATATGCGGTGGTCATTCCCTGACCTTTCCGCATCCTCCGTATTTGGTGGTCACGGGCTCGAACCCCGGTCTAATCAAGAAGCATGTGCTACGCACTGCTGCTCCTGCCCACCTGGCTACGGAGGTGCCTGGCAAAGAGTGTGGCAGACAATATGCCGCCTTGTGGGACTCCTTTATCGACTTGGTACGTAGCGCACACATTCCAGTTTGTTATTATGATTTGTCTGCACAGAAGAGTGTTCGTTAAAAAATGGAGGACATTTCCCGTAATGAGGAAATAGTCCCTCAGAATAACTATTAGAGCTGGGATGGATATGTTGTCGAATGCGACTGCCACAAATAGAAAAAACAACCTCCAGTTTCTGCTTGTTATTTAGCGCTTGCTGGATCCTTAGTAGTGTTCCCATGAGGTTGATGATGGTCGATCTCTGAGGAAGTACTGAGTGCAGGTATTTAGGTCTGTGTTTGATGCACTGTTGGACGATGATGTCCAGGATTGTTTTTTCGAAGATTTTTTGCAAAGAGCATACAACAGCTATTGGTCTGAAGTCTTTTACAGATTTAGGGTTTTTATTTTGGGGATTGGTTTACGTAATAGCTTTTCCACAGTTTCGGGAAATCCTCTTCCACCATTATTCTCTGAAGTAGATGTAATAATATATCGATGATGAAACAGCTACAGATTATAATCATAAAAAGTGGGAATTTGTCTGGCCCGATTGTAACGTTATTTGGGACACTGTTGATTGCTCTTTTTAAGTTGTCTCTGCTGATATTGATTTCCTTCAATTCTCCGTTGTTAGTCACAGTTTGATTAGTGTGGATAATGTCTTTAATTTTCTTGATTACATCCTGCATCTTGTTAGTGTTATCTTCCCTATTAACTTGATTTTCCTTGAGGGGTGTTCCGAACTTAGCTTCAGCTCAATCCTTAAAGGTTTTCTCAGTCATTTTATGCATGTAACTTTTTTTGTTGGCAATTCTTTTGCCATTTTTTTAATTTTGTTATAATCATTTCAAGGTGTGCCTGTTTCTTAGCCTTTGTGAAAGTGCTCTTTCATGCTTGTACCGGATGTCATCCTCTGGATGCCCTGTTCTTTTCAATTTCCTGTACAGTTTTTGTTTATTTTTGAAATTATTTTTAATTGTGGGCTGAACCAAGAGTTTGCCCTCTCTGATACTTTTAGTTCCTTAGGAGCTCCTTCTTGCGCTATATGTAAAAGTGATTGCAAGAGTGTTGTTAAGGCAGCATCAGTGCTCAAAAGGTATAGGTTCTGCCAGTTGTATTCGGTAAGGTATTTGAAAATGACGCCATTTTTGATATATATGTATTTTGTTGAGAAGATTACCTTTGTTATACTTTTCGAATGCGAACCAGATTGTCGGATGTCTCGTTGTCTTCTTAATGTGGCTTCAAATGTGAGTGGTCGGTGATATGATGCAAATTTCATAATGTTCTCCTTCAACCTTATATATGAAGTGTTGTAGTAAATCAAGTCCAGGCACTGAGTTCCTCTTGTTTCTGGTGTTTTCAATTGGTTCATATATAAGGCTTGCATTGTACCATCCAATTCACTTTTTGTCTCCCGGTGTTATTGTTATTTTTAGCGCAAGGGCTGCTCAGGTCATATTGCGCCTATCAGTGATGTGGAAGATACTCATGATGACTGTTTTGCGAACAGTTAGAAACGTCATATAAGTGTATCCGTTTGATAAATGATAAAAATTCTGTGGAATTGACATCATTAGCTATGATATGACAGAGCTTCAAAGATTCTTTAAGATTAGGAAGAAATCTGAATGAGAGTTGCCGGGCATGTGAGTACAAGGTGCATTCAACAAGAATGCACCTTGTCGCATGTGCTTCATTGTGAGTTGAGAATTGCAGTGTGTCCACTGAGGAGGATCATTACCTGTGCAGTGTGTCCACTGAGGAGGATCATTACCTGGGCAGTGTGTCCACTGAGGAGGATCATTGCCTGTGAGGAGAAATAAGTGAGTAATGTGACTGTGACCAATTCTTGCTCTGGCGAGGATTACTGTTTAAAAAACAAAAAGATGACTACTAACTGGCGTTCCTGAGTATCTATCAACATACATCTTATAGTTTTTATTAAAGTATTCTTTGGTGAGGAGTCGTTTTGTAAGGCTATAAGTGTACTGTGCGA
Organism: Mastigoproctus giganteus; assembly: GCF_048544385.1. Lineage (NCBI taxonomy): Eukaryota > Metazoa > Arthropoda > Arachnida > Uropygi > Thelyphonidae > Mastigoproctus > Mastigoproctus giganteus. The sequence goes on from NC_143579.1 coordinate 134,666,795, forward strand.
GTCCGTATATATTATACTCTTTTTGATGTTTTGATGGACAGATGGAGAATATTTTCTAGGGCAAGCTTGACGGCGAATAACTCAGCTGTATAAATGCTACTTTCGGTGGGAAGTATATAGAGATGGTGTTAAAAGGGAAACTGTAGCAGCACCTACTCCACTATCAGACTTTGATCCATAAGTATACATTTTCGTAAAAAGAGGATAATTCTCTGCGTGAGCAGTATGGAGTTGTTGTATATTGATATTTGCAAGGGAATGTTTTCCCCAGTTTAGGAAGTAATTGTCGCGGGATGGTTTTATATAGGACCATGGGGGGGATTAAACAGTTTGGATCTTGGAGGAGTTTTTCGAGGTGTACACCCCAAGTTTCTGATAGTGCCTGTAACCTGATAGAAGTAGGCTGAATTGCGCTGAGTTTATTTCTATAGAACATTTTAAACTGTGGATCACTTAAGTATAGGCCAAATTGGATGGGTAGGCATGCTCCGAATTTTACCTGCATAATTCAGAATTAACACCTTTCTTCTGAGAGGGAGTGGAACTTCATGGGCTTCAGTATAAAGGCTTTGTACTGGCGATGTTCTATATGCTCCTGTTGCAATTCTAAGGGCAAAATGTTGAATAGGTGCAAGGCGTGTTAGCACGCTCTCGCTGGCAGAATCATACACTGGGCACCATAATCAACACGAGACCTTTTTTTTTTTATGTAAACCCCAAACACGAGAGGTATTAGAACCTATAGTACGTAGTTCCGTGCTTGGGTTGGAGGTTGAGAAGACGAAAGAAGATATTTGTTGACATTGGACTTGAAGTTCTGTAGACTGTAATTTTCAGGAAATACGTATGAAGGAAGGTTGTTCCAGAAAACGGCAGTTGAATGAATAAATGAGGAAGATGAAAAGTTGGTTCTGTGGGTTTGAAGTTGGACAGTAAATGGATGTTGGCTGGTGGCACGTGTTCGGACTGTTTTGAAAGAGAGAGCGGGAATTATAGAAGCAAATTCAGAATAACAGTGCCCATGGAAGTATCTGTAGAAGAGACATGCAGCAGAAACAGTACGTCTATGAGACAGCGAGTGGAGAGACTCTGTTAGAGATGAATCATTAATTAACCTAACTGCCCTCTTCTGAACGGAATCAAGAAGCCTGAGAGAGCTTTTGGGGGCACCACCCCAGATGTGGGAACAAAATTCCATGGCTCGGCGGATTTGCGATTTATACAGAGTGAGCAGCTGTTTGGAAGAAAAGTAACGCTGAGAGCGAAAGAGAAAACCAAGTTTTTTAGATGCAGAGGAAGCAATATTTGTAATGTGCTTGTGCCAAGAGAGATTAGAAGTCAGGGTAATCCCCAAAAGAGATATATCATTTTGCCTAGAAATTGGAGTGTCACTAAAGATAAGCATAAGAGCAGAAGAATCCTTTTTCCGAGATATAAGACAAGACTGAGTTTTAGAAGGGTTGAAATCAACTAAGTTGCCTTTGCCCCACTGGAGAATTACCTGAAGATCGGCATTTAAGGAATTGGTAGCAGATTTTCGAGAAGTTGAAGCTGATTGAGCAGGACAAGGTTTCTCAAAATGGAAAGTGGAATGCAATGTGCTATCATCGGCAGAACTATGGAAAGGATTTCCAGTCAATGGAAGAAGGTTATTAATATACAAGAGGAAAAGAGTGGGGGAAAGAACTGAACCTTGGGGGGCACCAGCATTAGTGGAGAAGTTAGAAGACAGAGATCCATTTACCATCACCCTCAGTGAGCGATCAGAGAGAAAACTGGATAACCAATTACTAAAAACAGTTGGCAAACCATAAGATGGAAGCTTGTTTAGAAGATCTTTATGCCAAACACGATCGAAAGCCTTTGAGATGTCATGAGCAACTACTTGTGTTTCACCGAACCTTTCCATTGAATTAGTCCATAAATGGGTAACTTAAGCCAGAATATCACCAGTGGATCGACACTGACGAAATCCATACTGGCGATTATTGATCAGACGGAAGATTTCTAGATAGTTTAAGAGTTGGTGGTTAATTGATTTCTCCATTACTTTAGAAAGAGTAGAAATAATTGCAATGGGACGATAATTGGATGTGAGGGATTTGTTACCCTTTTTAGGAACTGGCTGGATATGAGCAAATTTCCAAGCAGAAGGAAAAACACCTTTGGAATAAGGAAGTGAAAAAAGCGGCAAAGAATAAGAGTAAGTTCAGGAGCACAGGTTTTGAGAACAAGTGGAGAAATACCATTGGGACCTGGAGCTTTCTTAGCATCAAGATTCGTCAAAATCCTTCTGACATCCTTTTGACGGAAGACCACAGGAGGCATTGAATGGAGTGTGTTGGGAATGGTGGGAGGTGTTTAACAAGATCATTAATATATCAATTGGAGGAAAAATGGAATGCTAGCAGATCAGCTTTATCCTTGGCTGAAGTGACAACAGAACCATCTGGTTTGGACAGAGGTGGGAGCAGAGATGAGCAAATGTTGCGGCCAATAGCTTTGGCAAGTGACCGGAATGCTCGGCTACTGTTAGGGCAAGAAGCAAGTTTTCTACTCTTAGCCTGTTCAAACTCTAGTTTGGACTGATTAATAACTGCTTTACAATTGTTGCGAGCTTTGGTGTAGGCAGAAAATGAAACTGGAGAATTAGAAACAAGACAATTACGATTTGCAACATTTTTCTCTTGAACAGCCTTAGCACATTTATTGGAAAACCAAGGTTTATTTAAAGGACGAGGTTTTAAAGTGGAGTGTGGGAAAAAGGATTCCATTCCTGTAAGAATAATTTCACTGAGACGATCTGAGCAAATGTTGACCTCAGAAGTTTTTTCGAAACAGTAATCCAACCAAGGAAAAGAAGAAAAGAAGTCTCGCAGGTCATCCCATTTTGCATTCTTGTAATGCCAAACAACACGAGGTTGGGAATAGCCATGCGATGCCATTGGAGAAGAGACGATCACCAAGTTGTAATCTGAAGTGCCTAAAGGACCTCTCACATCGACCGTGTACTTAGAAGGGTTGTTTGTGAGAAAAAGATCAAGTGTGTTGGCTGTATGATTATTATTGTCTGGTATTCTTGTAGGTAAATGAACAATCTGTGTAAGGTCATTAGTAATTGCAAAAGCCTCAGCATCTCGACCAGCCGGGTCGTTGTGACTAGAAAACGGGAGCCAACTGAAGTTGTGAACATTAAAATAACCAAGGAAAATTACCTCACTGTTATTAAAGTTGGACTGGAGAAAGTCAAGTTGCAAAGAGAGGAAGTCAAAGAGCTCCAAGTGATTAGTGGAGTTGGGAGAACGGTAGAGACACCAGATGAATTTGACACAATGAGGTAGAGAGATTTTGAACCAGAGAAGATCAAAGAGAGGAGATTACAAATTGCCAAGTCTCTGACAGGGAATATCAGAACGGACATATGCACAAGTACCACCTTTGAGGCGAAAGGAATCATACAGAGAATAATTTGGGCATCTGAGAAGAAAGAACTCTGAATATATTCATTTTTTTCTGGCAAGTAGTCCGCAGATATTTGACATGTTCTAAGAAATTAAGTTTACTATCAAAAATCAGGCCGAGGAAGCGAATACTTTTATTATTAAATATATTTAATAATAAATATAAAAATAATATTTATTATTATTGCAAATAAAGTAGAACTCAGAACTGAGCCTTCCTCTTGTATATAGATTTGCGAGGTTGAAAAATTCAAGTTCAAGCAGACTTGAAAAGTTGTATGCTGAAAGAAGAAGTTTTGTATGAAATATGGTAAGTTGCCCCTCAGGTCAAGGGAATGAATGATCTTTCAAGATGCCAAAACGCCAAGTGTTGTCAAAGTCCTCTCTATGTCAAGCCATACCATAATGAAATGGTCGTTTTGGATAAACGCATTCCTGATGTTCGTTTCAGCTTTGACCATGAGATCGAGGGATGATCGATTTTTTCTGAAACCAAATTGGCTTTCAGAGATTAGATATTTGAAGTGAAGATATCGGGTCAGTCGGCGGTGTATCACTTTTTCCAAGGTTTAACTCAAGCAGCTGGTAAGAGAAATAGGTCTATAGTTGTGAGGGGGGATAGAGTGACCTTTCCCTGGTTTGGGAATTGCCAGTACATAGGAGTGATGCCAGTTCAATTGAGATTTTTCAGAGAGGTATACAGGGTTTTCCTACCTTCTTTCAGGATGTACCCGTACTTGTTGTTGTTGAACATGGTGGATAGCAAGTTGAGTGCTAGAAAGAACAATAGTGTACTCAGGGCATCTTCTTGACAGATTCTTCTGCTGATGGCGATCGATGTGGTTGCGATGTTTTCGACCTTGGTGGTGTTACTACATTTCGCCATGGTTGTTTCTAGGAAGTGTGTTACTGTCAGATTGACTTTGTAGATCTTCAGCGTCTGTGTTAGCCAGCTATGAGGCACGCAGTTGGAGGCCTTGCGGTAATCGTTTTAGCCCTTGTACGGGTTGCGGTGCTTCTTGTTGGCTTGCTCTATAACTGTTGAATCAATGATTAATTGCTCCTTACATCCTTTGCTCATCCGCTTGCATCCCATCTGTTGTTCGGCCATGGTGCACTGGCTTTCCAAGTGATCTGTATCTTCTTGGTTATGCAGCTGGTCGGTATCTTGTAAACCATTGGGAAACAAGTGATCGGCCTGTACTTCGTCGGGGTTCTTGTTTCTTGGTCCTTGGTATTGAAGTATGCGATTCCTTGAGTAAGAAACTCTAGGATTGTCTCTGGGAGTCGTATCATCCAAGTATGAACGATAGGTGCTTGTGCCTGCAAGTGAACTTCTTGCGCGAGTAGTTGTGGGTGCTATCTATTCCTGAAGTACAGCAGTTATGGGATTTTCTCATTGACTGTTGTACTTCCTCATCAATCTTCCATTCTGTCATCTCTTAGAGAGAGAGAGAGAGATAATCTTTAATGCCCTTCACGGCCAAAAAGCCAGGGGTTTACATTTGTACAACTTCCCGAAACTTCCGGGAAAATAGAACAATTAATTTACAAAAACAGGTAATTTTACAAAAGAAAACATATTTTATACAAAGGAGAGAACTCCTTACGAGAGTTAGGTCTGATTGAGCTGACTTAACATCGAGATAAGAGCACCAGCTCAATCAGACAGGAACAGATGCAAGGTACACATGTCAATGCAGATTAGTCCTACTAGACATAATTTTTTTCCTGTAAGTCCGGTCAATAGCGAATTTGTTCAGGTCGGCGTCAAGTGCCTGGGTTTGCTTGAACATCTGCTGAGGAAGGAACCTGTCCGAGAGATGGAGTCGCGCTGAATGCGAGTAGAGCTCAGGATTGGCCCTAAGGGCAGCAGGGGGGATCCTCCAGCCACAGGTATCCCAGAATGAAGGTGTTGCGATTATGCCTGTTATCATCTTGACTGTTGCTAGGAGGCGTTGGTCTTCGACTAAGGTGGGAAGCCGTGGAATCCCGAGAGAGTTGGCAAGCTGCGTGGTGTGAATCAGAGCTGGAAGGTTGTGCTTCCTGTTGGCCCACTTTAGGAGCCAGAATTCTGTGGCAAAGAGTGGTTTCTTTATTGATGGTGCCGCTGACGCCCAAATTTCAGCAGCATAGAGTAAAGGTGGAAAGATGATTGCTCTTATGTACCTCACGGTTGTCTTTTTATCTCTGATATGAAGGAGATGCTGTTTTGCTATCCACCGGAGTCTTGAAGCACGTGTGAGGAGCATGTCTATGTGGGCGTTGAATCGAAGTTTGGAGTCGAATACAACGCCCAGATCACGATGGCTGGATGCAATTGGGATGAGGATGTTGCCGACCGAAGGCTGGAGAGAAGAAGGAGTTTGCTTCAATGAATACACCATGAATTCGGACTTAGCAGGATCCTTTCCTTCCATTCTAGTTCTGTGCAGTGGATTCGGTTGTTATGCCTTACTTCCCTGCTCCATATATTGCATGACTCCTCCATTCTTTTCTGTTCGGGTGATCCGTTGCCTTCTTTCCCCTTTTGCCCAATACTCTTGTAGAAGGGGGACAGGGCTCTTTGGTTTTCCTAAAAATACGGGGGATAGCTCCACTTTCTTGAACCTACCCCTCTGCTTAAGGCCTGAACCCGAGTGACTTTATTCTGCACTACACCCAATGCAGTATGTTCATTACTTCTCTTTGACATCAGCATCCATATATGGACATGGACCTGTTTAGCTCTGGCTTGCCTCCAGTGACGGTGGTTGGGTTAGTCTTTGGCATGCTTAGCTGTCACTTTGACGTTGGGGAAGGTACGCCTGCTCAAGCTACTGTCTGCTCGGTAGCACAGTGGTATAGTAACGAAATCCTCCCCACACCGGTGGAAAAGGCCGGGGTTAGAATCCCATCGATGACGGGAGGAATTTTGGTGGGCTTTTTTTCACTCCGTGACTGAGTTAGGCTTTCTCAGGCGAAGATAGCAAGGTTTCCTCCCCCAAAAAACTGGGATTTTTCGTCCAGCAAAACAGCAAATCGACCAGAGAACACAAGCAATTAACAGACATAATAACATAAAATGGGTTTATGTAAGAAATTACATATAGTAGTTTGTGGCCGAGTGGGTAAAGTACGTGCCCGCCAACCTAAAGGTCGCGGGTTCGATTCCCGCCTCGGGCTTGGATCAAAGTACTGCAAAAACCTTGGGAGGTGCAATATGGCCACAGAAGCCGATACGCCAACCACTACCAAATCAAAAAAAAAAAAATAATAATAGTTTGTAATATAATTTTAATTGTAATATAATTTCTGATTTTATTTTTATTATGATTATGACGGTCTCCCAGCTTGATGGACACGCGTCCATCAATCAGTCTAGTAGTCCAGTGTCGTAAACAACTGGGTCATTTCGCTCCTTTTTATTAGTAATGATAATATTATTATGTAGGCTCTTTGGTACCATGCCTGTGGTTAACATGGTGAGGGGGGGGGGGGGGGAATGGTCATTACTTGTTCCATTTTACACATTTCTTTGACTTCCTTTCTTAGGTCTGTATACTTCCTGATTTTTCTTTTAAGATTTTCTGGAGTTCCTGTGTTCAGCACCACTCTGTCGATTAGGTAAGTAGCCATTTCTTTCTTGTAGACGAGGGTTATGTTTGGTCAGTTTTGCGGGATCGTCTTTTCCGTTGTTGCGCAGTCCCAATATAGTTCGTGAGTAGAGATCTCTAGTACGCCCTGAGGTTCTTATTTGCAACATGATACACTTTCTGTTATGAACTGATGTGTTATCGTGGAGACCTGGTCATATCTATGAGTGTATTTCATGTGGGTCCCGCGGTGATGTCCTGGATTGTTTCTTGGGCAATATGGCATCGCTGACATGCGTAATATGTCATTCCATGGTCCTTGGCGATGTATTTCCGGTAGTACCTGGTGTCTGCGCTGTAGCACAGTGGTATCGTCACCGTCCTCCCACACCGGGTGGAAAAGGTCCGGGTTCGAATCCCGTCGATAACACAGAGTCTTAACTTTAGTGAGCTTTTTTCGCTCCGTTGCTGAGTTAGTCGGTCTCAGGCTTGGACAGTAAGGTTTTTCCCCAGGCAACTCTGTTTTTTTGTCCAGCAAAAGAGGTAAATCGAAAAGAGAACACACGAAATTTACGGGCATAATACAAAATGCACGACAGATGAATTTAATTATTTGGGTGGCCTAAAAATATATTTTTTATTCCTTTTTTTTTTTTTTTTTTCTAGTACCAGGTGTCGATTAATGGACTTCGATGGCGAGCAAGAATTTTTCAGTCTCCATAAGAGCTTTCCGCTCTTGAAGTCTTCAAGTTGTGATCTTTAGGTTGTCTGCAAATTTTGCCATCATGCTCTTTATCCCTTCTTGAATGTCGTTTAAGAAAAAAGACCTGACCTTGAGGGACTTCAATTTCTGACATTACACCAATCTGAAGAATATCCATTGAACACAACCGTCTGCCTTGTGACCTGCAGCCATCCTCTAATACATCTCAGAACCTTTCCAGTAATTCTAACACATTCCAGCTCATACGATAACCTATCAGAAGGGACTAAGTCAAGCTTTGATATAATCCAAATGAATTGTGTAAAAATTGTTCTCTACTTCTATCTCATGAGTAACTGTGTCAAAATAGCTTATTAGGATAGTTAAACATGATTTTTCCTCAACAAAACCATGTATGTCATTCAGAATGCCACTCCTTTCTATACGTCCTTAGATTTCACTCTTAATCACTGCTTCTAAGATTTTCCCTACCAATAAAGTCAGACTACCAGGTCTGTAGTTACTGATTTCACTGCTAGCGCTCTTACAATCCAAAGGAATCTCTCCCAAGTCCAACGATGTCTTTACAATTAAACTCACTGGCTCAATGTGTACAGAAAGGATAGACAGGATAGCAAAGGAGGAGGGGTTATGCTGTTAGATAAGAGAGGCATAAAATCTAAGGCAGCGCATCCAGTTGATATTGGTGAACAGTGCACTATTGAGCCAGTTTGGTGTGAAAAGCAAAAACGAAGCACTGGGAAAACAAAAATGAGGCTAGGAATTTGTTATAGGACAAATGACTCTGATAAGTACAATGAACAACTATACAGAGAAATAGTGGGCCAGTAAATCAGAATAACTTATAATGGGGATTTTAACTTCCCAGATATTGATTGGAACTTGAGTTGGTCACTCGCAAGACTTTTGTGGATTTACTGGATGATTGTTTTCTACAGCAGCATGTTTGAGAGGCAACCAGAAGGAGTAATACTCTTGATCTGATTATTAGCAGTGATTATTCATGCATTAGGAATTTACAGATGGAGGAACCACTAGGTGGCAGTGATCACAGTGTACTGATGTGGAATTTACCCAATGATGTAACTACCATCAGGAGTAATGGGAAAGGTTTTCGCTTTCATAAAGGTGACTACAGTAGTCTCAGATATTTTTAAAATTTTATACAGCGAGACCAACTGATGTGTTACCAATAGAAAATTCTAAATGGGAAGCATTCACGGAATTAATCTTTGAAGCTAATAAAAGTTTCATACCAACTATCAAATACTGTTCAAGCCTTAGGCCTAAATGTATGTCAGACGAACTAATGAGACTAGTGGCAGAGAAGAAAACTGCATGGTTTGCATATAAATCAGGGATTCAAATTCTCTGATGTTGCCCCCAAGGAGGCGAAAATTGGTTTTTGGAGGGCAAAAAATCATTGGTATTAGAATGCTTTGTGGCCCTCCAAAGTTCAACCCTACCAGATGGCATCTTTTTCATTAATATTTAATTTCTCTCGTTGGGCCTTTTTTCCCCTGAGACAACTGATTTTTAACATACAGGTATATTATATTAGGAGTGAGTGAGAAATTTTGATAAAAGAAGATAGTAGCCGTGATTTAATACAACCACCTTTGCTTTTCATAGGCCTGAGTACTTTCAGAGGTAATGTCTCCGCAATCCTTAGCATTTGTGCCTTTCCGACAGCTGCAACCTTGGCGGCGTGATGGTTTATTTATTTATTCTTTTGTTTCATTGGTCAATATATAAGGCATGGATGGGATGAGGAAATGTTTCAGTCTATTGTTTTTATTTTCTAAGCGACAATTTGTAACGACTTATTGTTTCCTTGTGGAAGTTGTTTATTTTTGATCCACAGTGAGAGTTAAATAAACATAGACAGACTATAGACAAGGCATATCGCGATGGCATCTTGTCTTATCTTGCTGTTTGTAAAGGACTTTTATGTAAGTGCCGATCTTAGTTAGTTAACCGATGTCATTTCATGTTCTGCTCAACTTGTAGTCCTTTTTCGCTGTAATTACTACTTCATTTTTACATTTTAATTATCATCTTTGCTTTGATCTATTAATTATTTAGTTATTATTATTATTTTTTTTTTATAAAACAAAATCACTTGTATAAACAACAAATTGTAAGATTCCTCTGGCTTTCTGTGTAAGGAATCACTATTGTATAAAATTTATGTTAATAAAGAATTTTATTATTATTATTATTGAAAACCTGGGCTATGAGAGTTAAATAAAAATTGTTTATAATTTATTATTTCATTCTTTGTAGTTATTCAACTCATCATCAATCATATCAAGTGCTGGAAAGAAAAAGTGTCGACAGTATTTGGATGAATATCTAGCTTATGGTTTTATTGAAAGCCCATTCATTCAAGACAGCCCATGTATCTTATGTGTAATAACTATTCTTCAAATGAGGCTATGAATCCATCAAGGCTTTTAGATCACTTAAAAAGGAAACATCCTGATATAGTTGGTAAACATATCGAATAGTTTAAAATTTTAAAACCAAATTTTGAACAATATAACACTGTTACTTCCTTATTTAAGAAGAACACACAAACAAATGATGATGGTATGATTGTGTCCTATAAATTTGCAGAAATAATTGTAAAAACTGGTCGTGCTCGTATGCTGAGACTAATTAGACCCGCGTTAGACTATAATTTCAACAGTGATGCATCAAAATCCTTCGTATTTTAAATGCATTGCCATTGAGCAACAATTCAATTTGAAGTCTAATCGATGAGATTATTATTATTATTATTATTATCCATATGGTGCAAGGAAGCCTGAGGCTTATGCTGCACCAGCCAAAAAAACTAAAAAAATTTCTGAACTACCCCAAGAGAGAGAGAGAGAGAGAGAGAGAGAGAGAGAGAGAGAGAGAGAGAGAGAGAGAGAGAGAGAGAGAGAGAGAGAAGGGAATCACCAAGGAAGAGAAGAATGATGATATCCGGCTCAGGATCCTGGGTGTGCCAAGCCCACACTCACCAGATGTTAACATCGAAGAACAGCTAATTGACAACTGGAAACGAGAAAATTTTCTATTCAGATTGATGAATCCAGTTACTGACAGTAAGGCCCTTCTAATGGCATTCGTTCGTTATTTCGATGATGATTATAAAATTGCAAGACGAGATATTGTTTGTAAAATCTATAGAAAGTGACTGCACTGGAGCATCCATTTTTGCTGCTGAAAAAACATGGTTTGATTAAAAACAAGTACAATTAGAAAATTAGGTATCCTGTGCCACTGATGGTGATACCTCCATGGTTGGAAGACAGAGGTTTTATTGCCTACCTTAAAGAAGTATGCCCCGATGTTCTTGTAATACACTGCATTGTGCACCGACATCAGCTGGTTGCAAAAAATATTAGTCCACTTCTTTATCAATCTCTCAGTATAGTTATTAGAACCATCCGTAAAATGAAGTCACATAGCAAATATGATCGCCTTTTCAGAAATTTTTTTTGTTGATAATGAAGAACAGTATGTGAGGTTTCTTTTACATACAAGAGTCAGAGATGGCTTTCTAAAGGAAATTGTCTAACAAGATTTGAAAACCTTTTTGATACGATAATTAGTTTTTATAGAAAGCGAAGAAGAAACAGATTTAGCAAAGAAGATCGGCAAACACAAATAACAACATACACTATATGGCTCGGATTTTTCGAAAACTTAATGAAGTATCACTTCAACTTCAAGGGCAATTGTTGTTGTTGTTGTTTAGGTTTTAAGAGCATTAGCAACTAAGGCCATATTGCTCTGGAGATATGCGGTGGTCATTCCCTGATCTTTCCGCATCCTCCGTATTTGGTGGTCACGGACTCGAACCCCGGTCTAATCTAGAAGCGTGTGCTACGCACTGCTGCTCCTGCTCACCTGGCTACGGAGGCGCTTCAAGGTAAATTAATTAAGGTGATAAACTGCAAATGCTTAATAAGCATTTGCAGTTTAGAACTGGAAACATTTACACTGAAGAACTGGAAACATTTGAAAGCAATTTAGTGAGAAAACAATTTAATGGTATGCAAGAGTTATCTGACAGCAATGAATCTCTCACCGAGAATGAGCTTAAGAATTATTCAGATTATTTGTGTTCTTTAAAAGGTGAAACGGAAAACTGATTTTCAGATTTATTTTCTTTTGAAGTTAAGCCATTGATGTTGGATCCAATTGAATGGGATGCCAGGTCTGCAAGTGATGAAATTTAAGAAGAACTCATTGAATTAAAATGTAACGAAGATTGCAAATGTAAACTGGAAAAGGTGGGGATCAAAAACAACTAAACTTCTTTATCCAACAATGTGGTCTGAAATGGCGTAAGTACTTCTTTGTTTTCCAAAGTCTTATATGGTTGGAAGTGGTTTTAGTTCAGTAAATAATATATTAACAAAGGAAAGAAACAGAATCAATACGTTCAAAAGGAGATATTGCAATTAAACTTACTAACATCATACACTGGTGTGAAAAACTTAAGGACCAACACTATTTCTAAAGGTTACAGCCACAAAATCTTTACTTAAGGTACTCTTCACTGATGAGTAGATTCAGTCTCAGCAGCGATTCTGAACGTCAGCTAATCTGGCGAGAGGTTGACACACAGTATCACCCCGAAAACATCACTGAAAAGGATTGAGGATGGACAGGCTTGGATGGGGAGGCTTGGATGGACATACACAACTTCACATACAGGAAGGCGGTACTGTAACCGATGCACGCTACTGTACTGAAGTAATCCTTCCCCATGTGCGTCTGTTTCGAGGTGCCATCGTCTCCGAGTTCGTGTTTATGGATGATAACGCCACACCCCATCGGACTGCAGCTGTTGATATACTTTAAAAAAGTGAGGACATTGTTCGTATGGATTGGCCTGCCCGTTCCCCTCGATCTAAATCCTATCAAACACATATGGAACGATCTGAGGAGACGCTTAGCGGCACGTCCACACTCACCATAAAATGTTCACCAGCTGAAGATGGCGCTGACAGAGTAATGGACGATGCTACCGCAAGAACTTATCAACAACATTGTTCTATGGACAGACGGTGCAAAGCCTGCATCGACATTAGGGGTGGCCATATCTCCTACTGAGGACCATCTCTTCCCTTTGTTCCATCTTTGGCAGTGATGCATCTGTATCAGGGCAACCAGTACTATGGTGCCATTTTTGAATAAAGTCCCTCTGTACCATTTTGTTTCCGTTGTTGTGTCGGTGTTGTTTCCTTCATCATTTCGGTACCTCACGAGGTTCCTTTGGTATGCTTTTCTCATATCCAGGCCACTCCTATGAGAAACTACAGGTGAAAACCTGACTGGTCCTTAAATTTTGCACACCAGTGTATCAAACATTAAACTTTTAGATAAGAAGCATCAGGCTCAGGGATCCCATTGAATAAAGAGTTAGTATAAAATATTTTCTTGTTTAAAATTTCGTGGAAGGCGATTAGAAAAAAAAAATTGTATAAAAAAGCCCTTTAGGGGGCGATAATTAAAAAAAAGGTTGAGAAACACTGATATAAATTATCAGGCGGGCACAGAAGCCATAGGCTTCTGTGCCCGCCTGATAATTTATAAGTTGTTGCTGTTGGGTTTTTTTGGCGCAAGAGCTACTTTGGCCATATTGCACCTATTCCTGTGGAGAGACACAGTAAAGATTAATAAAAGGGTTTATATGAGCATAAATATATTAATATGTTTTAGATAGTGGAAAAACTCAGGTAAACTGGAGTTGTCTCCAATCATATGTCTAATTTGAAGAGGTTCATTTAAATTAGATAGAGATCGGAATGATGTGGTTCTGGCATACTGATAGTGAGTGCACTCTATAAGAATATGTTTTACGGTTAGCGTTGAATTACAGTGGAAGCACAGTGGTGGATTATTTCCTCGCAATAAATAGTGATGTGTAAGATGGGTATGACCTATACGTGCTCTGGCAAGCACAACCTCTTCATGTCTGTTTGAACGGAAACTAGATTTCCATAGCTGTGGATTCTGTTTTATATTTCGTAACTTGTTATTTACCTGATTATGCCAAATTTCTCGCCATTTTTCATTGCAAATTCGGCGTATGATTGATTTATAGTCTGTGTAAGGAATCCGGATGTGGTTATTATCAGTGGGATTTCTTGCTGCTTTATCTGCACTCTCATTTCCTGGTATTCCAGTGTGCCCTGGAATCCAACAGAATGTGACAGTCTGCCTATTGTTATGAAATTCGGATATTTGAGTTCTTATTTGATTTATCAGTGGATGCGGAGAGCGAGAATTGCCTTGGAGGGCTGTCACTGCACTCAAGGAGTCTGTATAGATAATAGTCTTCGGAGTGAAAACATGAGCAAGTAAGGTCAAACCCATCTTAATGGCATAGAGTTCTGCAGTGAAAACGCTGCATTCTTGTGATAATGAAACAGACACTGTTGATGTTGGTAGCACCACAGCAGCTCCCACAGCAGTGTCATTTTTAGAGCCATCAGTATAAATTTGCAAAGTGTCTGCATTTGCCAAAGTGTGAGCTGCATGTAGTTTCTGAATGGTTGGATTGTTCAGGGAGTGTTTCCCCCAACGTCGGAAATAGTCATCACACGAAGGTATACACACTTTCCATGGAGACTGTACAATTTCTCTGCCTTGATGTAAATTGGTCAACTGCATATTCCACTACTGAATCAGTTCTCGTAGACGGATTCCTGTAGGTTTGTTTTCAAGAGGCTTATTTCTGAAAATGTTTACCCATTGTAAGCCATTGAGAGCAAAGTGGTGGGAGATCATAGAGGTATGACCAGATAGGATGAGATAGAAGGCTATATATTTTAACTGCATAATTGAGGAGCAGCATCTTTCTCCGAAGGTGGAGTGGAGGTTCATTGGCCTCTATATATAAGCTTTGCACCGGCGAAGTCCTGAACGCCCCAAGAGCAATCCTGAGCGCACTATGTTGTATTGTGTTGAGACAGGCTAACAGAGTCTTTCGGGCAGAGTCATAAACAGGAGCACCATAATCTAATCGAGATCTGATTAAGATCTGATTAAGGTGGAGTAGAGTATAGCGATCAGCTCCCTGTCATAGATGAGATGACTTTAAGTATATTCAGCTTTTTCATACAGACAGTTCGTGTTTGTAGTATGTGTTTCTGGAATGTCAGTTTAGTGTCAAGAGTTATGCCCAAGAATCGGATATTGCTGGTAATTGGTATCAGTTGTTTTCCCAGTGATAATCCAGGTTCTGGATGTAGCTGGCGTTTTTTACAAAAGTGAATGGTTGCAGTTTTGGTTGCTGATAGACAATAACCAAATTTATAAGTAAATATAAACTAGTCTAATCAAGTAACAAAGGAGGTTAGGCTAGCGAAGGCAGATCACAAAAAATCTTTAGCAACGGATGCATAGAAAAAGAACAAAGGCTTCTTTACTTATGTAAACTCTAGAAGGAAGATGATGAATCAGTTTGGTCCACTTGAGCTCAGGTAGCTGATAAACTGGATTGCGTATTTTGCATCTATATTCACGAAATCTTTAACGAAGTGGAGGCCAGAAGTTCATGAAACTAACAGGGAGCTAAATGATATTGTAATAACTGAGAGGAAAGTGGAAGAAAAATTGTGGAAGTTAAACGTAAGTAAGGTACTTGGGGTGGATGGGAGCTATCCATTTATATTAAGGGAGGCAGCAAAGGAAGTAAGCAAACATTGGCCATAATTATGAGATGATTCTTGAAATCTTGTCTGACCAATTTGATTGGATACTACGATGTGGTCACAAAGAAACTGGATAAAAAAAATTGATATTATATATTTGAATTTCAGGAACTCGTTTGATACTATTTCACATAAAAGATTACTGCACAAATCGAGCAGTACGGCATTAAGGGTAGGTTTCTGCTATGGATAAAGGAACAGTTGAGTGGGAGATGACAAATAGTGGTAATCACTGGACACTGATCTCGTGGATTAATATTATTAGTGGGGGAACCATTCAAGGAAGCTTGGAAGCTATGGAGCAACGAATAAATACTGGTGAATATTTAGACCGAAATGAATATCAGATGAACTAATGGGACTCTTGGCAGAGAAGTAAAATGCATGGGATACATATCAGGAGACACAGAAACCTAGTAGGGTAGATATAAGTTAGTCTGTAATCATTACAAACGAGGTTAGGCAAAAAAGGCAGATTCCGAGAAATATTTGGCAAAGGTTGCAAAGAAAAACAGCAAACACTTCTTTACTTATGTAAACTCTAGAATGAAGGGGATGAACCAGATTGGTCCACTTGGTATCGATTGTTTGACTGTTGATGATCCTGCTCAGATAGCTGACAAACTGAATGAGTGTTTTGCATCTGCATTCACACATTAGAGTGTTCTGTAAGGATGGGGAGAGCAGGAGCTTATTAAACTCTAACAGGAGCTAAATGATAGTTTAATAACTGAGAGCAAAGTGGAGGAGAAATTGTTGAAGTTAACGTAATAAAGGTACCTGCAGTGGATGTGATCTATCCAGTTATATTAAAAGAGGCGGCAAAGGAAGTAAGCAAACCCTGAGCCGTAATTATGAGAGCATCGTTGGATTCAGGGGAGATCCCCACGGACTGCACTTTGTACAAATGTTGCCCAAATTCACAAAGGGGTGATACCAATAATTACAGACATGTTAGTTTAACTTCTGTACCGGGGAAAATAATGAAGAGTCGCTGGTTAAAGAAGCATTTTGACAAAACTGCAGTAATACTGAAGACACAGCATGGGCTTCTTAAGAGGAAATCTTGTCTGACCAATTTGATTGGATACTATGATGTGGTCACAAAGGAACTCGATTGAAAAAAAAATATTTTGATATCATATATTTGGATTTAAGCAAAGCCTTTGATACCATTGCACATGGAATGGAAGACTACTATACAAATTGGAGCAGTATGGCATTAAGGGCAAGTTGCTAAAATGGTTCAAAGGATGGTTGAGTGGCAGAAGACAGAGAGGGATAATCAATGGACACTGCTCTTCGTGGAATAATGTTATTCCTGGAGTCCCCCAGGGTGCGGTGTTGGGCCCATTGTTGTTTTCTATATTTATCAATGATATTGATGAAGGTACAGCAGGCTTGACGTCGACGTTTGATACAAAAGTTGGCAGCGTTGTTAATGTCGGTAATGACAGTATGCTATTGCAACAGGACCTAGAAAAGTTATGCAGATGAGCTGAGAAATGGCAACTGAAATGTAACATTGACAAATGCAAAATACTGTATATGGGCAGCAATAACCACAGAGAAAAGTACCAACTGTGTGGTACTACCCCTCAGGGTATTAGAGAGTGAAAAAGTTCTAGGAGTAATTGTGGAGTCAGATATGAAGTTGTCTGAGCAGTGCAGACAGGCGACCATGGCAGTCATAGGGTCGTTCAATGATATACTGGAATTTGCTAGCAGGGATAAGGAGGTGATTTATAAGACAATGGTCAAGGAAAAACTTAAGTATTGCGTACAGTTCTATACCTCATTTTAGGAAGAAGTAGAGTTACTAGAAAGGCCTCCGTAGCCGAGTGGGCAGGAGCGGGAGTGCAGTAGCACACGCTCTTTGAGTAGACCGGGGTTCAAGCCCCTGACTGCTGAATACGGTCGATCTGCCAACCCGCACTGGACCAGCGTGGCAGATTATGGTCCATTTCCCTCAGCATGAATTGTTGAGGAGGCTTCCACCCTGCAGTGGGTTGATAATGGCTGCACTTTACTTTACTTTACTTTACTTTTTTTTTTTTACTAGAAAGAATACAGAAAAGTGCAACAAAATTGGTGAGAGGAACAAAGGGTGCTCTTACGAAGAAAGGCTTAATAAAAGGCTTAAGCTCTGCATATTACAGAGTCTGGAGACTACACACCTGCGAGTCTAGTCTTCAGACGCATTTGTATAAGAACGAGTCCAGTATAAGAACAAGTCCAGCCTTCTTAATTTCAGTCAGTTTAAAAAAAATTAAACTTAAAGAATTATAACTAATCAAATAGGTGTAATTATTCAACTTTTCATTGTATTCTGAGCAAGATAAAATATTCACATCGATTCTGATGGGATTCTTTCTCTTGCTCAGTTTACAAACCTGAGGAGGCACAAACTCAAATTTAGGAAAGACAGTTGTGGAAGTGCGGAAATCTCCTTTTAGCCAGCGAGTAGTTGGTTGCTGGAACAAACTTCCATCTGTCTTTGTGGAAGTTGATATAAATCAATTTAAATAAATCCAATAAAGAAGTGGACAAATATTCGGCGCGAATGGATGGATAAAATGGGAAATAGTTTTTTCTCTTTTTTTTTTTTTTTTTGGCTGATGCTGTATATGCTTGATTTCTTGCATCATATACCTCTGCTAATGCTTATTCTAATCGATCTCGAGCCGTCTTCCTCAATATTACTGGCCAATTGTGTTTTGATTTTTACTAGACTTCTTAGTTTCTGATAGTATTTATCAGTGAGGCTGATCTTGATCTGCTTGTTTTATAACAGGTGAAAAATCAAATTATTATATTAAAGTCATCCGTAATTGATTACATATACCCATACATGTATTTTGTCTGTAAATTGCGTGTGTTCTCTGGTCGATTTGCCTGTTTTTCTGGACGAAAAAAATCTTGCTATCCATGCCTGAGACCTACTAACTCAGCCACAAAGTGAAAAAGCCCATTAAAGTTCTCGTCATCGACGGTATTCGATCCTGCCCTTTTCTACTCGGTTTGGGTAGGGCGGTGATGATACCACTTTGCTACCTGCGCAGACTTTCTAACTGGTGAGCCTGCATAATTCCCAGATATTTGTAGGTCTCTCCCTCTGTGATGGTTTCAATCTGTTCACTGGTCACCAGCTGGTCGATTTCGGCCGATTGAATTTAACTAATACAATCCACTGGGCTTGAATTTGTCTAGACCGATTGCATTTACCTGATAGAATCTACTGGGCTTGCATTTGTCTAGGCCAAATTGCATCCTATGTCAGTTCTGAACTCTTCGGCGAGCAGGAGTAGCTGTTGGAGTTGATTCTCGGTTGCCTCATAGAGTTTAATGTCATCCATGTACAACATGCGAGAGAGAGGATGTACAGGTTTTCCTCGCGTCTTTTTGGGGATATCCATACTTGCTGTTGTCGAGTTGGATGAACAGTGGTTTGAGTGCTAGACATAATTACAGTGGGATCTGGGCATTTCCCTGGAAGACCAATATGTGAAATAATGTTTGCAACGAGCACATATTACCTAATTTATAGTCTTAAAGAATCTGCTTATGACATTTAATTCAATTAAAAAATAAAGAATTGCAATGAGTAATAAACTGTCAAACGCGCGTGCGTGTGTGTGTTGGATTGGGGTTCAGTCTTCTAAGAAAACAGAAAGAACTCTTGAAACATGAGATTTTGAACTTGAACCTTGAGGTCGTATACCAGAAGGAGGAATTTTTCCCTGGCATTTCTGTCCTATTGGATCAAAACTTTGACAGGTTAAATGAGGCAAATCGGCAGTCAACCTTTTCAGAGCCTCTTCTGTTCTTTCGACAGTTTTCTTGCCGCATCTCGATTCTATCCCTGCATTCGTGCAATTCAGTAGTCTTCGGAAGCCGCTAATAATAAAAAAAAATGAAGTACGAGTTCAAACAACATTTACATCGTTAAAAAATAAAAAGAAAGCACTCATTATTACGACTGTGTGCAAAATGATAAGCGCATTATATATCGATGTTTGTATAAGAACAAGTCCATTATAACGAGCGTACTTAATTTCAATCAGTTTAATAAAGTTAAACATAAAGAATTAGAACTAATCAATTATGTGTAAATATTCAACTTTTCGTTATAACCAGTTCTCAAATTGGACTGGTAATAATATTATTTTTCTGAGACATGCGATTTTAATTGGGCATCTCTTGCTTCTGCGTGACCAATAGGCATGCACACCTGTTTTCTTGTAATGAAAACCTCAAACACTAAAGGCACTCGAACCTATTAGTACTACACTGCTCGACCAAATTAACAGAACAAAATGTTTTTCATGAATATTTTATTATAAACAGTGTCGCCGATGGCGAATATTTCATATAATAGGCATCTTGGCATGAAAATTCCGAATATCCAATAGAAATCGATCTACCACCTTACAGAGCAGCACTTTATCCAAATTATTCTTGCCTATAAAAACACGGGTTGCGACCAAATCACTTCATTCCCATTTGTTTGACTTGAGCAGTGGGATAGCCACATCTCCAGTGACATTTCGTGTCTCGTGGAATAACTCAGAGTCAAACTTCGCTGCGCCATTTTTGAGAAGCATCAAGAACTTTTCGGTGTGAAGTGGGTTCTCCCTCAAGACAATGCCAGGTCCCATACGGCTAATATTGTGCAGCCAGTGATTTTCGAGTATTATTATCGACTTCTGTAATGTGACCTCTTTGGTAATTCTTATACAACCGCTATAAATGTCCCTTATATCTGTCCGAAGTTTCTCGCTGTCTCCTCATTTCATTGTTATTCTATGACACACCACCTTACCAAATTTTGCCCTGCTTCATCGCAAGCTTCACGAGTTACACCACGTTTTTGCGTGTTCAGTTAATGTGTCGAGCCGTGTAGTTCCTGTATCAACAATATTTTTTTTTCGAATTTTATCTTATTTGCATATTATTCAATAATATTATAATTATTATAATCGCTGCTTCTTACAGATCATCTTTAACAGTACTCACCAACACATCGTTTTTATTCGTTCTTGTGGATCTTCTTCCAAAAGAAACTCGATGACTGTCTGAGCGTCTAACATGCATTTAATGCTGTCATCACTGTTTAAGTATTCAGTCATGCAAAAGGAAACCTCAAGATAACCTGCAAAGAGCATTACAACAATGCATTCTTCTAAGCTTCTGTTATTTAATATGCTTGTCTCCTTAGATTCTGAAATAATTAAAATTTAATAACTAATTAACAAATGACGCCACTAGTTCCAAATCTGTGACTAAAACCAAATCATCTTAGAAAATCTTTATTGTACAGTAAAGATACAATAATGTGCCCGCCACAGCCAGGAGGCCAGGGGCTTGACAATGATATAGGGTAATATAAAAATATGTACAGTATAAAACTTTGTGCAGTATAAAAGATTACATAACAATTAAAAACGTAGCATTAGCCATTCAATAGGTATGAGTATGTACATAGTTGTGAGGCAGACAGTACACCAAGGTATGTGCACGTTCATATGTACAAAGCACATATTTAAGCATATTCACACAAGTCAGAAAATTTCACAGTGCCAAATTATTGTTCGGTATTGCATTTTCTTGTGAAGACAGTTCGTCGATTTGCCTGCGACGTGCCGTTATGCACCTCATAGGAGATAGCAGATGGAGATATCAGTATGAGTCGACATCTTATTGTTATTATTAGCCACATGGTGCAAGGAAGCCTGAGGCTTATGCTGCACCAGCTGAAAAAAAAATTCACTTAGAAATGCTGCGGTTCTATTAAAATATTCAAATTTAAGATGATTTGGTTTAGGCGCCTCCTTAGCCAGGTGAGAAAGAGCAGCAGCAGTGCGTAGCACACGCTTCTCGATTAGATCGGGGTTCGAGCCCGTCATCACGAAATACGGAGGGTGCGGAAAGGTCAGGAATGACCACCGCATATTCACGGAGCAATATGGCCTTAGTTGCTAATGCTCCTAAATAATAAACAAACAAATGATTTGTTATAAATTTGGTGATATGAAATAAATTATATTCTCTTAAAGGCCTAGGTGGACAGTTTAAATTAATATAAGATAGGAGAATTAGAACATCAATTTTACCTTGATGCTCTAATGAACCTTAACTTTCTTATTTCTTTTAACTTTTTTTTTAACCTTAACTTTCTTTATAACAGATGACTAATTGTTTGTGAGAATCAGTTATGGTAATGGCATGGCATTTATCAATATTCACAGATATGCCATGCCTTTTAATCCAAGTATAAATCAACTGAATGCCCTTTGGTAACCCCTCACAGTCCATAGACTGGTTAATCTCTCTCACTCTCTCTGTACAACTTTACGTCATCAGCATATGTAAGGATACTGATCTTGGCTTTCTGTAAACATAAATATATGTCATTGAAGAATATACTAAATAATAAAAGACCAAGAGATTAACCCTGTGGAACACCTCTCTGTATATTAAGGTGATCCGAATAAAAATCATTAAAACAGGTTACACTTTTCCTATTATTAAAATAGTCTTGAAACCAGGTTAAAGCTAGTCCTATTACACCCATATCAGCAAGCTTAATACACAATATATTATGAGAAACTGAACCAAAAACTTTTTTTTGAAGTTTTAAATAAATTATATCCATCTGTCTGTTGTTATCGTGCGTATTCTTAATATCATGCTCCATTGTCAATAAATTTGTAACTGTCGACCTACGTACCTTCTATAAAACCATGATGAATGTTATCTTTTTTATTATGAAAAAAAAAGCAGTTATTTGTTTATACACCATGCATTCCACAATTTTAGTCAGTGAGCTTGATTTGTAGATTGATCTATAAGAGGCAGGATTACTCTTATTATCTTTCTTATAATAAAGGACTAGTAGTAGTGATCTTAAAGCAATTAAGTAAATGACCTGGCTTAAAAATAATGTTTATGAAATGTAACAGTTGCTTACATAACACAATATAGAAATTCTTCCAAAAGGCCATTTGGACATTATCCACTTTAGTATTATAATTCATGGGAAATTTGCTAATTGTTGCTACTAATATTTCTGTGCTAATTTCGAAATTATTAATTTTCAAATTAATTTACTAATTTTCAAAATTATTAATATTAATATCATTTCCCAAAATATTCTGCAAAGTAGGATTATTATTTCTTTTATCACTTTTTTGATGAATACAGTTTTTCAAACAATTCCATGAATTCTTTCATAATGTATTTTAATGTATTTTTTTATAATGTATAATGTATTTTTAATAATGTATTTTAAATGTATTAATGCATTTTAATTAATAATGCACATTAATAATGTATTAATAAGGTAATAATATAAATAAGGTAAATAAGGTAATAATGTATTTTTTTTTTCGTATTTGATTGCATTTTATATTTGGTCCAGTGATTCCGAAATAAATTAACGTTATTTTTCTTAATAACTTAAGATTTTATTGAGGATAAATATTTAATATAAGCATTATTTATTCTGAATTTCACTTCTTTCCTAAAAAAAAAAAGAGAATCTACTGTAATCTGTTAAACTTCTAATTTCTCTAAACTTATCGAACCATTTTTTTTTTTTTTTATTCTCAAATATTTGATTATACCATAATTAAACCAAATAGGCTATTTAACTTTCATTACATTTTTTGTCTTAATAGGAACAGTTTGTTCTATAACATTTGACAAATTATGTGTTAAGAATTCTAAAATAATATCAGTATCTTTAATGTCATAGAAGTTGTTCCAATCTAAAGGAGAGATAGCCCATCGAACCATATTCCAGTTAGTATTTTTAAAATCAAAATACTCTATTATATCTTTAGGTTTATTTAACTTGGTTTCCAAAGTTAAATCCAATTGTAGGGCAAAATGAGCAGAATTAAAATAGTTATTTTCTGTATAATTGACCTTAATATCAAAGTTTGAGAATATTAGATCTAGTATAAACATACTATATTTCCTCTAGTTGGGAGAATATTTCTTTGAATTAGATTATATTAAAACATATTTAACAATTGACACTAGCCTGATAAGATTTTTCCATGACCAATTTACCATTACAGTACTAGAGTCCCATTGAAAGGGTACATTAGTCTCCCATCATTATACAGTTTTAATATCCATATTAACAGGATTTCGGTACTTTTTTGATTTTTTCATATTTTTCTCCAGAACTTGTTCTAAGCCAATTTCTTTATAATTATTTTACATTATCAAGTTCAATTATCTGATTAATAATCAATCATTGTATTTTTTATTGATAGTCTTTTCATTTATTGTAATTTTGTCTGATATCTCTTCCTTATTTTCGTAAATAGTATATCTTTCTCTTTGTTATTTACATTACCATTATCATGAATTATATATAATGAAGCACAAATAATTTGATCTGTGATATCATCACTTATTTGTAACTTAGTATTTTATATTCATATTTTTTTTTTTCTTTTTCTGTGTGATCCTGTTTGTGTACCTATATTAATAAGATTATTTTCCAAATTCTCCATCCGTTTGGCAGTATTTAAATCTTTAGAAATAATACCTACTTTTGATAATTTATTATCTTCGACATCATCCTTTAATGTATGCGTATTTATTCCCAGGGGTGACTTATCCGTTTCTATATCAGAAAGATCGACATTATCTGTAACTTCTCTTAGCTCTATTTCTGATATTATTATCTTATATATATATATATATATATATATATTTATTTATTTTTTTTTCATATTGACATTACTACTAGATCCATTTAAATTGGCTGTAGATACTGAGTTGGTCAGAAATGAAATCAATATCGAATTTTGTTTTAGTGATGCTTCAAAATTTTCCTTTATGTTTGAAACCAATTGTATTATTAATTGCGAGGAATCATTTAATTTTGATCTATAGTTAATCACATCATCAACCTGGTCGGTTAACAAAGACAGTTTCTTATGCAACTCAATATCTTTATAAAACTCTGTTGATCTGTAATCCTGCAATTCAATTGGATCCTTGGTAATCATCACAACCTTATGTTTCGCCTTTAGAGTGTCAGATATTTTCATGGTATTGCATGGTGTTAGGACAGTACATTGAGAACGAATCGACTCTCTACGAAGGAATCTGAGATAATTGTACATCAACATTGTTCAGTGGTACAACACTGCAATTAGGTTGCAGGGTTTTCGGGAAAGCTCGCTGGGACAGCATAGTAAAATAAATAAAAGTTATACAATATGTAGTTTATAACGTTTGTAGTAAACTACAAACAAAAGCAAGAATACTCATTATCGTTGTTAATTTTATATACTTTAATGTTCAAAATTTGTGAACTATGTTACATTCTGAATGGCGTCCCCTTGACTTGGCACCTTTGCGATGCACAGTCTGCAAACCCCCGCGTGGGCCATAAATAAATTCATAAACGGATTCACGATGGTGCTTTCGACCTTTTCACTGTGTTATGAGGTCGCACGATAAATAAGAAAATTACAGGATTTGAGAAATAGAGATTATTTGTATCATATGGAAGTTGCTTTCGTCAAGGGATAGAATTCCCCAGTTAAGATCGGTGCTATGAAATTGCTACTCATGTTTTTTGTTCTTAGGCCAAGTTCGGAATCAGTGAGGAAATTTCGATTACTCGGGAAAGTCTGTCAAATGCACAAAGACTCGGCAGTCATAAATGACTGCTGATGTGTCTGTATGTTATATGCACAAGCATAGACGCATGACTCTGGCATATAAATAAATTTTCATTTCCTTGTTGGCATGGAGGAAAAAGATCCTGATAAATTATCCACTAAATACATGCAGATATATGTATATGGAATCGTATGGCGGATGTTACTGCACATATTTCCCAACTTCATTCTTTGTGTTTTTTCCATCAACTATCGGAACATGTAAATAAGAAGTTACTGTAATCACGACTGTCATCCAAATTGCAGATGCCCAATGTGTTGAATTTAGACCATTCATGGGGACATGTTTATGGCCCGTCAGATGTCACAGTCAAGTGTTTCCACAATGCAGTGCCTCGATGTCGGGGTGATCATCACAATGATTATCGCCAATGTTAGAATTTAATTGTGCTGAACTTCCTTATTAATTATCCCTTCAGTACTTCCTCTATGTTAAATTTAATAGTGTGTATTTTAAGAACTTGTAGTGAACAGCAAAGCGAAATGAATAACAATGTGGACTGTAATAAGAAATCAGATCCATGAACTAGCCAGAAGGTAGGCCATTTGTGAGATAAATTTCCAGGAAAATCGGCGGCAGTGAAAGTCAACAAGCGATTACAGGGAATTTAATATAAGAAAATATTATTTTTTTATGAAAACCCCAAATACGAGAGGTATTAGAACCAATAGTACTTAGTACTGTGCTTGGGTCGAAGGTTGAGAAGACGAAACAAGATATTTATTGACATCAGACTTGAACTTCTGTAGACTGCAATTATCAGGAAATACATATGAAGGAAGGTTGTTTCAGAAAACAGCAGTTGAATGAATAAACGAAAAAGATGAAAAGTTGGTTCTGTGAATTTGAAGTTGGAGAGTAAATGGATGTTGGCTGGTGGCGGCACGTGTTCGGACTGTTTTGAAAGAGAGAGAGAGAGAGAGAGAGAGAGAGAGAGAGAGAGAGAGAGAGAGAGAGAGAGAGAGAGAGAGAGAGTGGGAATTAAACAAGCCAATTCAGAAGAACAGTACCAATGGAAGTATCTGTAGAAAAGGCATGCAGCAGGAACAGTACGTCTGCGAGACAAAGAGTGGAGAGACTCTGTTAGAGAGGAGTCATTAATTAACCTAACTGCCCTCTTCTGAATGGAATCTAGAAGCCTGAGAGAGGTTTTGGGGACACCGCCCCAGATGTGGGAACAATATCCCATAGGGCGGATTTGCGATTTGTACAGAGTGAACTGCTGTTTGGAAGAAAAGTTGCGAAAAATATTTGTAATGTGCTTGTGCCAAGAGTGATTAGAAGTCAGGGTAATCAACCAAAAGAGATATATCATCCTGCCTAGAAATCGAAGTGTCGCTAAAGATAAGAATAGGAGCAGAAGAATAAGACAAGACTGAGTTTTAGAGGGATTGAAATCAACTAAGGTGTCTTTACCCCATTGTAGAATTACCTGTTGATCGGAATTTAAGGAATTGGTAGCGGATATTCGAGAAGTAGAAGCTGTTTGAGCAAGGCAAGGTTTCTCAAACTGGAAAGTGGAATGCAATGTGCTATCATCGGCAAATCTATGGACAGGATTTCCAGTCAATGGAAGTAGGTTATTAATATACAAGAGGAAAAGAGTGGGGAGGAAGGAACTGAACTTTGGGGGGACACCAGCATTAGCGAGAAGTTAGAAGACAGAGAGCCATCTACCATCACCCTCAGTGAGCGATCAGAGAGAAAACTGGATAACCAATTACAAAAAACAGTTGGCAAACCATAAGATGGAAGCTTGTTTAGAAGACCTTTATGCCAACACGATGGCGCCTTCGTAGCCAGGTGGGAAGGAGCAGTAGGGCGTAGCACACGCTTCTTGATTAGACCAGGGTTCGAGCCCGTCACCACCAAATACGGAGGATGTGGAAAGGTCAGGGAATGACCACCGCATATCTCGGAGCAATATGGCCTCAGTTGCTAATGCTCCTAAAAACCAAATAACAAACAAACTAACAAACAAACTAACAAGCCAACATGATCGAAAGCCTTTGAGATGTCAAGAGCAACTACTTGTGTATCACCGAACCTTTCCATTGGATTAGTCCATTTATGGACTAATCCAATGGAAATCAAATTAGTCCATTTATGGACTAATCCAATGGAAAGGTTCGGTGAAACACAAGTAGTTGCTCTTGACATCTCAAAGGCTTTCGATCAACTACTGATCGCAATCTAAGAAAGTTTTCATGGACACTTTCATAAAATTGATCTAAATTTTAAATGATAAAATCACACGTGTATGGATCATTAAAAAACATTTCTTTCTTAAAGTACTAGTTCCTCGATGATTATCGATGGCATCAGATTATCGCCATTGACAATCTGATGCCTCTTAAATACTCTAGAAGTTCTAATAGGACGTGTTGAATTTTCGCCAACGGCTTTCTGCCAGATATGGCTGGAAAGCTATGACTAACTGAATATCACAGAATAGCAATAATGTACAGCATAATACTCACTGTTCTGCAACTCTGATCCCTGAGTGCAAAATTCCTTCATAACGATTTCTGGGCTATCTGATACCAAACTGATAATCTCCCTCTGCATTGGTGTGAGCCATTTTTGAAGTGTAATTTCGGAGACAGTCTACCGCTTCGTTATACGCACTAAAAAAAACATAAAAAATGTGATAATCAATAAGAAGGTATTCAGTTCAGTTCATCTTAAAAAAGATTTATGATATCACCAAGAGTTGTATCAAACTTTTCTGAAGATGCATAAGTTGTAGGAGTACGAATCATATATGTCACAAAAGTCATATCCAAATAAATAAATCAATGAAAGTTTTCTCTGGGCCTTATTCCACGATGCAACCACTGATATATCTTCGGTATATCAGTGGTTGCATAGTTTCTCAGACTTCTTGAACAGATGTTAGTTTTGTTCAATAAAGCCAGACGTCATCCAAGTCTTGCATTCATTTAAATGTGACCTATGGGTATTACAACGATTGCAGAGTCACTGTGACATGAAAGCAGTTAGCGGAAGATTTTCTAACCCCTCTATGTAGAATAAAATTTAATTAGGTAAAGTACTGTTGCAATAATGCAACTTGTTGAACACACGGTCTAATTAATGTCCCCGTTAGGTCAAATGAACAGATCGCTATTCACCAAAATTTGACTCTGGGACTCAATCAACTCTAAAAAATCGTTCTAAGCTGATCCACTTCAACAAAAAATTTTTGAATTTCTATAATGGATTCTTGAATATTTAAATGTGCGTAGTCTTTGTCTTTAATATTCGTACAACAGACTTTACCTGTCTTGGCATATGCTTTTGGAGCATGTCCATCTTGAAATATCAAAAGAAGCCAGACTGAAACCAATACTACTGTTTTGGCGTAGGATTTGCCTACAGTTTGAGGTCAGAGGTGTAATATTTGTGAAGTAGTTTTCAGATCAGAGAGTGAACTTGAGTGAATGAAGCTGTTACATCTGCCCTTGGGAGAGGGCCTACAGACTATTCTTAGTTGCAGGAGCTGCTTTTAGTAGAGCAAGTGTTAGATTTATCCCGCGAATGGCGTGCCACCACAACAATATTAAATTAGCATTATTAGAAGGATTGGTGTGTGTGTGTGTGTGTGTGTGTGTGTGTGTGTGTGTGTGTGTGTGTGTGTGTGTGTGTGGTGTGTGTGTGTGTGTGTGTGTGTGTGTGTGTGTGTAACCAACTTCAGATAAGCAGCTCTGTTCTCGGACTCAGCCTGGAATTGTGCTCAGAGCAAGCATTTAGATGTGAAGTGATATAAGATGGGTAGGGGTGCAGCAGCTCTTTCATAAAACCGTTGGATGCGTTTCTGAGGTTATTAGTAAATCAACAAT